>NC_091210.1:7776201-7821957 GCF_040958095.1 Procambarus clarkii | reverse complement strand
TGCAGTGGTGATTGTTGCGGTGTCGGTTGCAGTGGTGATTGTGGCGGAGTCGGTGTCGGTGGTGATTGTGGTAGTGATGGTGATGGTAGGTGTGATAGGTCAGAATCCATTTTAAGGATTGATTTTGGGATTTTTTTTTATACATTTTATATATATAAAAAAAAAAGAGGGGCTGGATTTTTATTATAGAAAGAGACATTATACTAAGATGGTAAACCAATGTTTTTAAGTAGGGGTGGTGGTGGTGGTGGTGGTGGTGGTGGTGGTGGTGGTGTTGCTGCTGCTTTTGGTAATATACCTTCATCTTGATTGATAAACGTTACAATTTCATCCTTTTTTCCCGGTTTGAATGATGTCAGTTAAGAGATGGGGATTTCGGGTTCTTAAACAATATTATCATTAGTCATCAATATCACTAAAAATACGAAAGTAATTCCCTTCGTCACATGATTCCGTGTTAATATGTCACAAAAAATTATTCCTGTTTGGTGTATTCATGTTTAATCTTTTGCTGGTTTATATACCATTCTTCATAAACTTCCAACTTTCTAGTTAATTTCAAATGTATTTTTTTTTATACATTAGATGTCTATATGATTTAAAACAGTGTTGCCTTATCTAGATTTAAATAACCAAGTGTGTATATATGCTTGTGGGTGCCGGATGTCAAAGAGTGACTGAGCGGAGGAGCTGTGTGTGTGTGTGTGTGTGTGTGTGTGTGTGTGTGTCTTTGTGTCTTTGTGTGTGTGTGTGTGTGTCTTTGTGTGTGTCTTTGTGTGTGTCTTTATGTGTGTTTAAGTGTGTGTGTGTGTGTCGTTGTGTGTGTCTTTATGTGTGTTTAAGTGTGTGTGTTTTTGTGTCTTTGTGTGTGTGTGTGTCTTTGTGTGTGTGTGTCGTTGTGTGTGTGTGTGTGTGTGTGTCTTTATGTGTGTTTAAGTGTGTGTGTCTTTGTGTCTTTGTGTGTGTGTGTGTGTGTCCTTTGTGTGTGTGTCGTTGTGTGTGTGTGTGTGTCTTTGTGTGTGTCTTGTGTGTGTCTTTGTGTGTGTCTTTGTGTGTGTCTTTGTGTGTGTGTGTGTGTGTCTTTGTGTGTGTGTCGTTGTGTGTGTCTTTGTGTGTGTCTTTGTGTGTGTCTTTGTGTGTGTCTTTGTGTGTGTCTTTGTGTGTGTCTTTGTGTGTGTCTTTGTGTGTGTCTTTGTGTGTGTCTTTGTGTGTGTGTGTGTGTGTGTCTTTGTGTGTGTGTCTTTGTGTCTTTGTGTGTGTGTCTTTGTGTGTGTCTTTGTGTGTGTCTTTGTGTGTGTCTTTGTGTGTGTCTTTGTGTGTGTCTTTGTGTGTGTGTGTGTGTGTCTTTGTGTGTGTGTCGTTGTGTGTGTCTTTGTGTGTGTCTTTGTGTGTGTGTGTGTGTGTGTCTTGTGTGTGTCTTTGTGTGTGTCTTTGTGTGTGTCTTGTGGTGTGTCTTTGTGTGTGTCTTTGTGTGTGTGTGTGTGTGTGTCTTTGTGTGTGTGTCTTTGTGTCTTGTGTCTTTGTGTGTGTGTGTGTCTCTTTGTGTGTGTAAGTGTGTGTGTGTGTGTGTCTTGTGTGTGTGTGTGTGTGTGTGTGTGTCCTTTGTGTGTGTGTGTGTGTGTGTGTGTGTGTGTGTCTTTGTGTGTGTGTGTCTTTGTGTGTGTGTGTGTGTGTGTGTGTGTGTGTGTGTCTTTGTGTGTGTGTCTTTGTGTGTGTGTCTTTGTGTCTTTGTGTCTTTGTGTTGTGTGTGTCTCTTTGTGTGTGTAAGTGTGTGTGTGTGTGTGTCTTTGTGTGTGTGTGTGTCTCTTTGTGTGTGTAAGTGTGTGTGTGTGTGTGTCTTTGTGTGTGTGTGTGTGTGTGTGTGTGTCTTTGTGTGTGTGTGTCTTTGTGTGTGTGTGTGTGTGTGTGTGTGTGTGTGTGTGTGTGTGTGTGTGTGTGTGTGTGTGTGTGTGTGTGTGTGTCTTTGTGTGTGGTGTGTCTTTGTGTGTGTGTGTGTCTTTGTGTGTGTGTCTTGTGTCTTTGTGTGTGTGTGTGTGTGTGTGTCTTTGTGTGTGTGTGTGTGTCTTTGTGTGTGTAAAGTGTGTGTGTGTGTGTGTAAGTGGTGTGTGTGTGTGTGTGTGTCTTTGTGTTGGTGTGGGTGTGTGTCTTTGTGTTGGTGTGGGTGTGTGTGTGTGTGTGTGTGTGTGTGTGTGTGTGTGTGTGTGTGTGTGTGTGTCTTTGTGTGTGTGTGTGTGTCTTTGTGTGTGTAAGTGTGTGTGTGTGTGTGTAAGTGTGTGTGTGTCGTTGTGTGTGTGTGTGTGTGTGTGTGTGTGTGTGTGTCTTTGTGTTGGTGTGGGTGTGTGTCTTTGTGTTGGTGTGGGTGTGTGTGTGTGTGTGTGTGTGTGTGTGTGTGTGTGTGTGTGTGTGTGTGTGTGTGTGTGTGTTGTATAAAAGGAGGTGGGATCCGAGCAGTATCTCAATTCTCATCCTGCGTTTCTTTGGATATTACTACAGTGAACTTCTAAAAGTTATACTTACAACCATTGTTGTGTAGTATATTAACATTTACTAAGGCGTAAATAAGGCGTAAGTATTTCAGTTTGTTTTTTCTTTTTTTTTCTTTCTTTTTTTTTAAGTAGTAGATAACTTTCAATTTTTGATTGAGATTGTTTCTGTTTCTCCTTGAATAGATTGATGATCATCTTAGTCTATTTCAATACACCAGACTATTTCAATTATAATATATATATTTTTCAGGTTGGGAAAAATGAACCAATGGATATTGGTAATGGGGAAGCAGTTGGCATTGAGAAATTGGGAAATGATGAAGAGAGGAAAGTAAATGAAGGAGGAGTTGAAGATGAAAAGGGAGATGAAGAAAGGGGAGAAGATGAAGATAAAAAGGTAACTGAAGAGGAAGATAAAGATATAAAGGTAATTGAAGAAGAAGATGAAGATATAAAGGTAATTGAAGAAGAAGATGAAGATAAAAAGGTAAATGAAGAGGAATATGAAAAAATCAAGTTTTTTATAAATAAATTTGACGCTCCATTTAAATATGATTCTAATTTTAAAAAATTTAAAGAATTGAAAAGTGAGCTAGATAGGATATTTCTTGAAACTAAATGTAAAGTTGAATGCTTAGAAAAATGTACATTCACTAAAGAAGAATTATCCGAATCCGGATTTCAAGATTTTATTAAATATGACCATATGGACCGGATATATAATTATTTCATTTATTATGGTTGGTATTTCACCATAACAGCAAGAATTAAGTATAATAATTGTTGGGTATATGTTTCACATATATTATGTTTATGCAAACAATTGTTGTAATATGTGGGTTACTGAGGATGCTCAAATATTTCTTAAATTTCTTGTCAATGAATTTTTTCATCCAAGTAAACCCC
Organism: Procambarus clarkii; assembly: GCF_040958095.1. NCBI lineage: Eukaryota > Metazoa > Arthropoda > Malacostraca > Decapoda > Cambaridae > Procambarus > Procambarus clarkii. The sequence continues at coordinate 7,818,565 of NC_091210.1, read as the reverse complement.
ATTCCGAAGAAATTTGGTTAGCTATGAAAAATGATAACTTAAATGTAGAGAAACCTCCACAATATACATATTAAGTTTTATCATGATGAGATGATGTAAAATAGGATGAATGTTTTTTGAAGATAAAAAACACTAACGCAATATTACCAGATTTCTATGGTGGATGTGAAGGTCCTAATTCCACATACATCAAGTTAATATCTTGTGATGACCATGAATTCATCATTAAAAGGAAAGATGCCTTCACCTCAAATTTAATTCAAGCTATGATGTCAAGTTCAACAACGTGTATTGAACAGGAAAAAATGAAATCCATTTTAAAACAATTCCGTAAGTATAAAGCTGTTAGAACAGTGTTATTATATAAACTGTTATATTTAGAGATTAACTGTTATTTAGAGAAACATATAAACTGTATATAATAAATAAATAATTATAATACTTTTATTTTTTTATTTTATTTCTTCAGATCATATCTTCTTCAAAAGCGTGTACATATTTCACCTACAATACTCAATTCAAGAAAAATGAGATTACTACTGATCCTGAATTTCCAATTGAAAATAATATTGCTCTAGATCTGCTTTTGGTTGCTGATTTCCTGATTGTTAATAATGACATCCATAACCATATATTTTTTACTAAATGTTGAAAGATTAAAATATAAAAACAAGCTTTAATGTTATATTATTTTTAGTTTATTTGTGGCTTGAAAATGATTCCAACCCTTTTTTTATTATTATTAATATTATTATTATTATTATTAATAATAATTATTCCAGTAATTCCAATGAATCAAGAGTATGATTGCAATGAAGTTATAGTATTGAAAGATTCAATTAAATACTGGTTTGATAGAGGTGATGAGCAAATTAAATATAAACATGAAGAACTTTTCAATATATATGATTTACTATCACAACAAGAATGGTTCGAGTTCCAGTTAAACTTTAAAGACACTATACAGGTATATATACTAATAGGACGAAATTCATCTATTATACTTCCAAACCAATAAACAATAACTAACTTAGCGTCAATTTTAATAGAATGTCGTTATTATAATAATGAAAATGTACAAAGTTATAATGAAAATGTACAAAATTTATCTTTTATTAAAGATGCATATATGATTAGGACTCCTGTTAAATATATGAAATTTTCTGTATTGTGGGATTATAAAAATATACTACTATGTTGGAATCACTTGTCTATAATAGTAGGAGGTATCAATAACGAAACTCAGGTGTGTAATAATTTACAAGATAATTTGAATGTCATAATGTGTTGGTTATATGAAAAATATAACATTACAATCCTTGATAATAGTTTAAATATAAATAACAGTAAATATGTTACAAATGGAACCATTTATATAGGTATTACACACACGAAGAAAACGATATCATTATTTGTTAAGAAATTTTTCATTATATTAACAATTGTTTTCACAATTTTAAATGTTATAATTATTTTACATGGTGTTTTTAAATTGGTATGTTTTTTTTTGTAATATCCCCTAAATTCCCATATATATCGTATATATGACTTGAAATTTTAAATTGGTAATTCCAATCATTCCAACATTGAAGGAAAATATATGGGTGGTGAGCTGTACTTTGGTGGTAGGTAGCCTTGGCTATTGGCTAAGATATAATAACTTAATCCTCAATAAAGAGTTTTAATTTTTGGACTGACATTATTGTAAGAAGGGCCTTTTGATATACTACTATGTTAATCCCAATTACCTATTATTTGGGAAATTTGAGACAAAGATATGATGATACTACCCTATTCAAACCCCAACCCTAAATAAAATTTTGTTAACAATGAGTGAGTATTTCTATTCACGATTTATGGCTCTCATTGTAATTGTGTTATGGACCCGACGCCTCCACAGAGAATGGAGAAGCGATGGCAGCGCTGCTATCTATGAAGCCGTCACCCACAAGTATGGGAAAAGAAGGCGCCCTCTTCTGGTCAAAAGTACAATTATCTGTGGTGAGTGACTCTTACTATGATTGGACACGGAATGGATTATTACAGTGCGATAGGTGTGAAGGAAGTGGACTCGACAAGGGTGTGGTCAGAGACAGTGTCCTGTGTGTGTCGCTCTACATAGTGACATTGACTCAATGATATTTTTGGAGGGCTACATTCAGTTTTATTATGTACATTAATGTACTTTCTATATATTATATAATAAATAAAGAAGTAAGTAAGTAAATAAACTTTATATTATTTATCTCCATTCTTAGTGTTGTATTCCTTCCTATATGTTATGAACCTCATAAATTCCCCTTATGAAGCCAATGTACGTGATTTGTTAAAAACACTGAGCCCTGAAGATATTAGATGTCTGGCTCAGACATCAACAGGTAATCATATAAAAATCAAGTACCATCAATGCCTTTTGCTAAGAAAATGGAATTGGTAATAGCTGTAAAAGAGTTTTGGACAAAGCAGCATGGTAAAATAGGTATCGGATATTCAACTGAACAAGGAAGAGCACATTCAAACCCCCAAACCGAAATTACAAGTGCTATCCAACTCTCAATACCCGGAAATACGAACATCATTTTATGTTCCAATCCAAGTTTTATTCAATATACAACTGGTGAAACCAAGAATATAATTAAAAATCCTAAACAATGTAGTTTTATGGGTACTGCAGAACGTACAAATTTAGGAACAGTACAATGTCAATGTGATTCATATATAAGTACACTATTACAGCATCAGACAGAAGAGAGTGAAATTAAAACTTTTACTCAAACAAATAATGAAAAAAAACAACCTGTCTTATGTGATGATGTTCCTAAAACTTCTATTCGAACTAATAATGAAAAAAAACAAATTTGTATGTGGTGTTCTTTCCCCGGTAGAACATAAAATGGAAGTTATAAGAAGTGACGAGTTTATACAAAAATTTTGTAAATGGTATTTTAGAATGATTAATCGTTTGCAGCCAGAGTGTTTCCACCTACCCGGAGATACTTTTTCGAGGTGATATTTTTTATGACAAACAGTTACACTGATATTTACTTAATTGGCCAGTCAAATAGTGAGAGACATGCTTTTGGAGGAGGAAATACTTTCCAACTTTTAAAACAAACATTTCAAGAGTATAAGATTCAGTTCAGTCCTAATTTAGAAAATGGAATACAAGCTTATCAATCCAATTTTGGTATGGTCAAAATCAGTTGTTGTGGCACCATACATATCCGAAACTCATGTGTGGGAATTTTTGAACAAGAAACGGGTATGGTATGCAGTCCAAATAATCATGTATGGAAGATAATGTATATAAAGATAAATTTAAAACATGCTAGTACACATAAACCTCCAAGTCTACCTTCATGTCAAGTGTTTGAAATTAAAATTTGAAATGGGTTTTTTGATTAACAACGAATAAATAACAGAATAAGTGAAATCTATAGACTTTACTTCTCCGGGATGTAGACGTATTCTGTCAGGATATTCTTTTTGATTTATAAATATACTATTTTAATTGATATAATCGCAAGATAAAGATTGTGTAATAACATTATGTACTTTTGAATAATATTATATATATATTTTTTTTTTCCAAAGATATAAAATATGGGTTCTGTACCAAGATATAACCATTAAGGTTCCTAGACTCATCACAAGGATAACTAGTGGCACTAAAAGGCAAGTAGTTATTTCAGTCAAACTAAAATGGAATGGAATTGGTGTATATATGACATGAATAGTATGGTTTGGTCCCATTTAGATCTATTTTCTAAACATGTTATTTTCATGTTTTTTTCAGGAGGATATTCTAGCAATAATCATCATGGTATCGTCCTCCAAAATCACCAAAATCAACAAAACCCCTAAAATTATCAAGAAAAATCCCACTTTTGATGATAAATTTTTTGAACTTTTAATTAATGAGCGAGTGAAGAAAGTGGTGGACATGCTTATCAGTGTCCATGGTATTCATGGTAAAAGGAAAATTTATATCATCTCCAAGTTGGAAGATTGCTGGAATATGAGATCAACTATTCCACTAAAGCGAGACACTTATATAAATTTATGTTTATCATTGTTAAGAGATCCAGCATATTCACATGATACCCTTAGGAAATTTAATGTTTTAACCCATAATGAATGTGGTGATTACATGTTATAGTCAATGATAACCAACATCCTGTTATAGTCAATGATAACCAACGAACAGGAAGTCAGATTGATATTCAATACTCATGTTCGGAAGTGATTATCGGGACAGTGACTACTGAACAAGGACTGGTCAATGGTTTCGTAAATACAGGAAAAATTACATTTACAAGTGTTAGGTGTACCTTTCTTGAATATTCAAAGGCTAAAAAATTCTATGATATGTTCATTTTAAATTGAACTATATATATATATTTTTTTTTTTAAATCAGTTCATATTTAGGTAGGGTTGATTTTAGGTTTGGTCATATAGATATTTAGGTAAGGCTGCGATATTGACACTACTAAATACCTAACCATAAAAATACCTTTATGGTTTATATGACAGACAATCTGTAAAATATTTTTTAATAAATAGAATCATCCAGTCTGCTATATCTATGTGGTTTTCATGTGAACCCTGTTTTGTTATAATAAGAATAACTTCATATATAATGAAAAAATTCTAATACAACTATATATTTATTTATTTACCATAATTTTTGAAAATATATTTTCAATTTTCTTCTATAAATTTACCATGGTCTGTTACTGTAGGTGTTTACCACAGCTCTGTTTTTGTATATTTATACCAGGGGAGCCAGACAGATCACTGATAAGTGATCCAGTCACCAGAGACACTAGTGTGTTGTACCAGTAACCAGACACACTAGTGTGTTGTACCAGCTTCACACCAGTGGGCTATTTAGAATTTATTTCAGAAAAATTATGGTAAATCTCAAATACACAAATAAACAAAGAAAACAACTATTTAATCATAGAAAGAAATTGGTATAGGTTATAAAAAAAAATGAATAAAAATCTTCTAATTGATAATAATAAGATCAATGACAAGTTTTTACTAGGCCTAACTCTAATTATGAATCAAAATTTATGTTTAAAACTTTCAAATTTTTCTTCATTCCAATATTATGGAAAAGATAATATACTCCATATACATCCTGTATTATGTGAAATGAAGCCACTAGGTTTTACTGGGCCAGTCATTAGATTCACTTTATCTTTCAAAGAAAATTATACCTAAAGAAATTCAGATAATATACATTAGCCCTCATCATATTTTTTCTCACGAAACCAATGGCCAAATTACAGCTGATTTACTCTTAGGTGGTTTCAAGAATAATATTACGCCACTTTATCTCTTAAATGAACATGATCTAAATTCCCTTGTTGCAAATCCCTCTCACAGATTTAGACTTATAGATGGTCGATCGGTAGAAATGTTTGATAATATGTGGAAGCTAGGAACTAATGATTGTGCAATTGATAGTAAAGATCATAATAATGATTTATTGGGAATTCGTCCCATTTTGGGCTTGTGTGATTTATTTTCTATTTCTAAGCGTTTAATATATTTAACCCAATTGAGCGATTTGATCAATAAAATTCACCAAGTATTTAATATAATTAAATATTTTCCCTATCTAATACATCCATATCGTTTGCTGGTTTCTGAAACAGGGAAATTTTATATTATGTCATTTAGTCTCCTTCATTATTTATTTTCACCTCATGCAGAAACCAAAAAAATTAAAGATATTGTGTTTTCTCATCCCCAATCTTTAATACAACGTACTGAAAATATTGAAAATATTGAAAGTAATACTCTAAATAGAATCAAAGTTAAATGCAAAGAAAATTTAATAATAGGTAGCAAAGACTTCAAAATATATCATAATTATTTAGCTCAAAGTAATTGTCGTCTACTTCTCGATATGTTACACTCTCTATTTGTAACTATTATATGGATTGCTAATGGTGGAGGAGTTATACATAAACAACATACATTGGTACGCAATTATTTGACCTTACAAGGGAATATTACCTTAAAACCCACTCACTCCCAAAATCCATATAAAGTTACATCACGAAAACCTATTCATAATCCTAGACTACCTTCTTCTTCCCAACCACCATCTCAACTTGAACTAACATCATCTCCACCATCACCATTATCTAATAATGTTAATCAACAACTGAATTGCCAGAATCCATATGGTTTATGTCATGCACAGATTATTTACAGTTCATTCCATACAGATGAAATCAAATGTAATGTGGCTCAACATGTTCATAATTATGGTTGCCTTCATTTGTTGAATTATACTCCAACAGTTCTTGAGGAAGCCTTTAGTGAAACATTAACATCACACAGAGATAATATTCTAACTGATGTAATTGAAAATGAGATCAATATAATTTTAGCATTTATATCACAGATAAAAAAGGAGCTCGAGTCAACAATAATTTAATATATATATATATATATATATATATATATATATATATATATATATATATATATATATATATATATATATATATATATATATATATATATATATATATATATATATATATATATATATATATAATATATGTCGTACCTAGTAGCCAGAACGCACTTATCAGCCTACTATGCAAGGCCCGATTTGCCTAATAAGCCAAATTTTCATGATTTAATTATTTTTCAACTACCTAACCTAACCTAACCTAACTTTTACGGCTACCAAACCTAATCTAACCTATAAAGATAGGTTAGGTTAGGTTAGGTAGGGTTGGTTAGGTTCGGTCATATATTTACGTTAATTTTAACTCCAATAAAAAAAACTTGACCTCATACATAATGAAATGGGTAGCTTTATCATTTCATAAGAAAAAAATTAGAGAAAATATATTAATTCAGGAAAACTTGGCTTATTAGGCAAATCGGGCCTTGCATAGTAGGCAGAGAAGTGCATTCTGGCTACTAGGTCCCCACAGACCAGTTTTAGACCAGGCCTATTTCTACCCCCAGGAAGCACTGCTATGAAACAGGGGTATCAGGGTGAAAGACGCTATCCAATGTTCGTATCCACTCAGCTGTGTGGTGGTCTAAATGGAAGATTATTCATGTGTAGATTAGAACTGAGGATAGTCGTGACCCCTGCAGGTAACTCCACATATTGACTAGATGACCATCATATCAAAATAACACAACTAAGTCAACAAGAATGTTGTTTCGTTATATATATAATATAATCAGTAGTATACATTATTAGTTTAGATGTGAGACATTTTTTTATATAAAATAAAATAATAATGTCACTATCAAATTCCTTATATATTATAATATTTATAATATTTTTAATTGTGATCTTTTCAATTATATATTTATATTATTCAAGAAATAGGTCAACAATTTCAACTCAGCATCCTCAACTGTCAATGAATTTCATTACAAAAACTAATACTAAACCTGCTGGTCTGTATGTTGTCTTTGAAAGTAAGTATTATATGGACCAAAATCGTGGTTACGATATGATTTCTCATGTAAATACAGTTAATTGTAATGATGATACAACGATTAATAATGATGAAAATAATAATGTATTTTGTAAATTTGATACATCCATATTTGATCAATTTAGAAAAGAGAATTGGTATTTTAATACCTTAACACCGATAATTTTATTATCTATTCGTAATCTTCCAAATTTTTTCACCTATTGTATATGAGAATATTGAAGATCTTCCACTCTCTACAGATCATGAGATTACAAACCTACGTGAAAATATGAAGAAAAGCTCAATTGCTAATGGTAATAAGTTACCAAAATGTGTATGGGTATCTTGTTCACATATTTGGGTTAATAGTCCAAACAAATATATTCCGCAAGGTTTTCCTGTTTATTATTTTCCAACCAAGGAACATATAGATGGATATTATGCCCCACTTCTTCCTATTCAATTGAAACTTAGCCCAGGTGAAAATATTATAATATGTAAAATGTGGGCAAAAAATATTAATATAATGAGTGATCCATTTGCTGTGGTTAAATTTAGGATCACGGTTAAAATGTAGGATTTATAATACTATAAAGCATGATATAGTAACCTGTTTAAATATTATTACTAAAAAGATAATTATATAAAAATAAGGTATGTAGATTTGTTCTTGTGGAACAAATTATTCATTCTACTTTTGTATCAACACATCTTTATATATTTCTGAGCTTATAATATACAAAGAACTATTTTTTTTTTATCATTTTCAGATAATTATAAAGTGATGGTGATATTGGTTCTATTTGTTCTTCAAGATCCCAACTGTCAGCAAGGGTGGCGCAGTTGCTTTTTTTTTTTGTAAACCATGAAAAAGCAATATGAAATCTACCCCAGAAAATATTCTGTTATAATACTAACAGCCCCCAAAAATATCATTCAAGTGTGGGATAAAATTGTCATATGGAGAAATAATTTAAAAATAAAAGTGGAATTTTTACAAAACTTTAATCCAACAATCAACTTGTATCATTTAGTGGAAAATTCATTTTTACTTATATTAGATAATGTTTCATCGATAAATGTAAGAAAAACATTTGCCGACGTATTAATTGATCTTCAAAACAGTGAAATAATTATTATAAAATGTGCTTCAATTACTTGGCCCTCAATAAATAAAGTGGAAAACTTTAATTTAAAACATTTTGAAGATGTTAAGATTATTTTAAGTATGAATGACTGGGAACGAAATTATGTATTGGTAAATAAGTACCTTTCATATGAATTTGCAGACATTAGTATTAAACCTCATTTAAAATCTTTAAATATTTTAACAGAAGATATAGGGAGTATCAATTCAGAAAAATTGAGAGCAAATCTACTTGATACTTGGAACAATGAAATACCCCCTATATACCCTTCTGAAGTTCTCCCAGAGAGTGAATATACTGTTACTGAAGTAAATAGCAACAAACGCAGCAGTGAGTCACAATCAGGTTCAATTGGCATGCCTTCAAAACATAGGAAGTATTACTGCCTGGTGTTATAATGGATACTGCTCATTGGGAAGCGTGTCAAAGAAAAGAATATATATGTGTGTGTGTATGTATATGTATGTATGTATATATATATATATGTATGTGTACCTATTTTAGTTTACATAAAATATAGGATGGAAGAACATGTACGTAGTAAATTAATCTCTTTTTTACTCCAAATTCAATAATTTCATTCGTTTATTATGCTATGATAGTGAACATAATGTTAAAATAAATATTTTATTTATTTATTTATATATTTTTTTCAGATGATTGAACCCTTTTTGATTAAAAATCCAGGACGTTTTACATTGTTCCCAATTAAAAATCATGATATCTTTAAAATGTATAAGAAGGCGCTAGCATCATTTTGGACAGTTGAAGAAGTAGACTTGTCAAAGGATATTGTAGATTGGGAACAGAAACTTAATGACGAGGAACGTCACTTCATTTCACATGTTCTAGCATTTTTTGCCGCATCAGATGGTATCGTCAATGAAAATCTTGTTGAACGTTTCTGCCAAGAGGTACAAATACCAGAAGTGAGGTGTTTTTATGGTTTTCAGATTGCCATGGAAAATATTCACAATGAAATGTACAGTTTACTTATTAATACATACATAAAAGATTTACAGGAGCAGAACAGATTATTTAATGCTATTGAAACGCTGCCAGCTGTTAAGAAAAAAGCTGATTGGGCTCTAAGGTGGATTACCAATAGAACGGCAACATATGCCGAACGCATTGTTGCCTTTGCTGCAGTAGAGGGTGTTTTCTTTAGTGGTTCATTTGCTGCAATATTTTGGTTAAAAAAACGTGGTTTAATGCCAGGTCTAACCTTCAGTAATGAATTGATTTCTAGAGATGAAGGGTTACACACAGATTTTGCTTGCTTGATATTTAAGTACTTGATTAATAAGCCTGATCAGAAATATGTATATTCTATCATTGATAATGCTGTGAAGATTGAACAAGAATTTTTAACAGATGCCTTGCCAATCAAACTTATTGGTATGAACTGTGATCTAATGGGGAAGTATATAGAATTTGTGGCTGACCGACTTCTCTTTGAACTCGGTTTTAAGAAACTTTATAATGTAGAAAATCCATTTGACTTTATGGAAAATATCTCATTAGAAGGGAAAACTAATTTTTTTGAAAAAAAAGTAAGTGAATATCAAAAATATGGTGTAATGAATTCAGATCAATACAGTGTTTTTACATTAGATTCAGACTTTTAGTTAATTAGTTGATGGATGGAATAGAACATGTTTTTTTTATATAGAATATAAATAATTTAATATAAAAATAAAAATATATATCTATTATCTTTTACTATTTTACTTATCATATTTATATTTTGACTTGATGAATAATGAATTAAATACCTTACATTCTCTCTTTCCACTAATTACAAGACTACAAAATATGAGGTATGTAATTATGGACATAATAACAAAACCATAATCTTCTTTATAAAATATCAACATATCACATGATTACCAAGCAGTACTACTATCGTCCGATGTAAACACCAAGTTTGGTTATCGCCATTGAATCAACTTTTCTATTTTATATTCACCAATGAATATAATTCAAAGAGAGAAATGAATCATTACATTAAGTTCCATGCAATATGCCGGTGATACAATATATAAGAGCCTCCGTATCCAGTCCAGTCAACCAGTATGCCAGAATCCTGTTCAGTAGTAATACGGGCTACTGTGTAATGGAGCTATCCAAGGAATCTTGTGGTGTAAGTACCTAAAAGTTTTTTTATGATAAGCATGATGAAGCTTTGGACACTATATTATAATAAATAAATAAATAATGTCTCAGGTGCATTTGTGATGAAATCTAATCTTTCTAGGATGATATTAGCGATATCAGTGAGGGAGCCGAAGAGAAGAAGATAAAAGAGAAAAAAGATACTACTTCAACTAGCAAGTCTATTATTGTTAAAATAGAAAACCATATCCATTCCAATGATGAAAATGTGGCTTTGAGAAAGTTGGTTAATATAATGCCTGAGACTATATCAAAAAAACAACGTTATTGTGAAATTAATACTCAAAGTTTATTACAAATATTAGAATGGTTTGCTAACCACGATGGAACCAATGTGTTGCTGTATGAATTTGCCCACAGTGCATCATGTCAAAAAAAAACTTGTACCCCGATTTGTCTAATGTTTCGCCGGGTTCGTCATAAGAACATAAGAACAAAGGTAACTGCAGAAGGCCTATTGGCCCATACGAGGCAGCTCCTATTCTATAACCACCCAATCCCACTCATATACTTGTCCAACCCGTGCTTGAAACAATCGAGGGACCCCACCTCCACAATGTTACGCGGCAATTGGTTCCACAAATCAACAACCCTGTTACTGAACCAGTATTTACCCAAGTCTTTCCTAAATCTAAACTTATCCAATTTATATCCATTGTTTCGTGTTCTGTCCTGTGTTGATACTTTTAATACCCTATTAATATCCCCCCGGTTATGTCCATTCATCCACTTGTAAACCTCTATCATGTCACCCCTAACTCTTCGCCTTTCCAGTGAATGCAACTTAAGCTTTGTTAATCTTTCTTCATATGAAAGATTTCTAATTTGGGGAATTAACTTAGTCATCCTACGCTGGACACGTTCAAGTGAATTTATATCCATTCTATAATATGGCGACCAAAACTGAACTGCATAATCTAAATGGGGCCTAACTAGAGCCAGTGTCTTGTTACTAACGCTTCGTTAGTAAACTTGTATAGTTCTGGTAAATAAAACATGTAGATAGGTATATAGAACATGTGTAATAAGAACTATAACAATATGGTGGGAGGAGCAATGTTGGCGAGTAAGATGTTGGAGTGAGGGAGACTGGCTGGGTGTGGCTGCTCTCACTCGAGGTGTTCTGAATGTGTTCATGGCCAAATGCTCCTATTGGCCCATACGAGGCAGCTGCTATTGGCCCATACGAGGCAGCTGCTATTGGCCCATACGAGGCAGCTGCTGTTGGCCCATACGAGGCAGCTGCTATTGGCCCATACGAGGCAGCTGCAATTGGCCCATACGAGGCAGCTGCAATTGGCCCATACGAGGCAGCCTCAATTGGCCCATACGGGGCAGCTGCTATTGGCCCATACGGGGCAGCTGCTATTGGCCCATACGGGGCAGCTGCTATTGGCCCATACGGGGCAGCTGCTATTGGCCCATACGGGGCAGCTGCTATTGGCCCATACGGGGGCAGCTGCTATTGGCCCATACGGGGCAGCTGCTATTGGCCCATACGGGGCAGCTGCTATTGGCCCATACGGGGCAGCTGCTTTTGGCCCATACGAGGCAGCTGCTATTGGCCCATACGAAGCCAATTTGTCATCATGTAGTAGTTTCTAGACATCCACATTGTTCGGTGTTAATCTTATATTCAACCCTCTTGCATACACATGTGTCTTCATGTGTTAATGATGATTGTGGGTTGCCTGCTTGTCATAGACTGAAAACCACCAGATCAACTATAAAGTTTCGTCTTGCCAAAAAGAAGTGTGGTTGTTAACTCAATGTTGTCTGCTGGATATATATTATTGTTAAAATTTTTAATTCGACCTATTAACAGAAGCGCATTATGATATTGATTGAAGTGTTTTTTTTTGTTTTGTTTTTTCCATAATATTTGACAAACGAACTTCTGTGAAGAAAAGACGCTTTCCTATTTCTGCAACGGAGGCCTGTCGCTGGATATTTATTGATTTGTACTAGTTAGTGATATGTTTTATTGAATGTTTTCTTCATACCACTGACTAGTTAAATTAATATATATTTACAAACATAAGGCAATTGTGATCTGTTGTAGGTCATTTGGTGAGATGGTGTGTTAAATGGTTTCACCATAATGTGTGAGGATTCGATGAACATTGTTTTAATTTCACTGGTCGAATCAAATAGGGGCAATCATCAGTTTCAGATGCTTCACCAACAACCGGGCTCATCATCAATGGCATTACATATTGCAATCTGTGCTCCTTCCTACTTCAATAATGAAAATGATGAGGTCTTGCGAAAGTGGAATCAACTTCAAGCTTTTTGGGGGTTTGGTAAAGGTAAATATGTGGATTTTATTTTTTTTCAATGTGGTAGTGAGTAAACCATTATGGAAAACTTAGTAGATTTGACTAGTTGTTTATAATATTGTAAAATGTATATAATTAAAATAGTATAATTTTATGAATTTTATTCCAGGTTATTATTCGTCCAATATGTCATGTAGAGTTCACATCTGAAAATCCATATTGTCGTTTCAAAGTAGTTTGCTATACAAAAATTCCCAATTATCGTAATGAAGATGGTATTGTGCAAATTATAATTGGAAGGGGCCTTTCAGAAGTGGAGTAAGTAATTAATATTCATATACTTGTATAATATTCTAATAATTTTTCAGTGTTAAATATGACTAGGATCCGGGAACATTAAAAAATGTTTTTTTTTATTTTTTTTTTATTCTTCCAGGGCCTACAAACAGGAAGTTATTTCAGCATTGAGTCTATTATTCGGAGGTAATGAAGTTGTTGTTAATGAAATTTTTGCTGCTGAAGTACCAAACAAAACGAACTTCAGATTTTACATTCAGCAAGTTTTTCCTAATGGTAAAAGAATTTAAAGATTTTATAATGTTTTCCCTAATAATAATTATCATAAAAAATGATTTCAAGTATGGTATTATGCAAACTGCTCTATATTATAATATACCTTCTAGGAGAGATTCAACGTGCATCTACCATAGTCATATGTTAAGAGCATCATACAATTCAATTTTTAAGGTAAGCCTAAAGTAAGCCTTATTATAGCTTGCACCAATATATTTAATGGGAATTGATATCAGGTTGGCTTAAATAATCAAATTAGCTTAAAAGGGACATTATTAATGGAACGTTTGATACAGACATATTATGGAACGTTTTTGATAGACAGACAGAGACAAAAATGCCTACTTTTTCTGTTTCAGAATTTGTTTATTGAACAGATTATTCCAATGTTGACTTTAACTGAACAACAAATGAAGAAATATCTTGATACACCGCAAAGAGGTAAATGATTTTGATATGACCAATCCATCTACTTATCGTGACATAATGACAAAAGTGAAGATATTACGGGGTATTTTTTTCCTACATTTGTGGAATTAAAAATTAAAATAAATTATTTATTGTTTATAGGAATTGATCCAGCATTGTGGGAACTGGGCAAGCAAAAAAATCCTGACCCAAAGAAATTGATACCTGTTGTAAAAGTGGGATTTCAGGAATTACGAAACAGTTCAAGTATCAAGAAGAATATGGTAATAAAATTCATAATAGTATGAAGAATATTATGGATGATATAAGACAATTAAGTTGTATGCAGACGACAATTAAAGTTACCATTCAGAATTTTAAGTTGAAACAGACAAATATAATGCGCCGAGTTCTAAAATTGGTGTCAGCACAAGAGGTTGAAAGGAAAAAAAATCTACCACTAGAAGAAATAGAGGATCAGATTCGACTGCGATTAGAAAACTTGTATATGCAGCTGCAGGACCTCAAGGGATGTTTGAATGAACTAATGGCTCAGTCTATAAAGCCTGGTAGTTTTCCGCGAGCCCAACGGTATGGACTGGTTGTTGACAAAGTGCAGGATATATTACAATACCTAAAATGGCAGCAGGATGCACTTCAGGCTATAGTTAACATACTTAAGGAAGATATACAAGTGGTCGTTAACATAAAGAAGAACATCAGCTAAGTTTTGAGAGTTAAGGAAATTGGCTAACCGTCAACCAACTTCCCCAAACCACATTCAAACATTGGTAATTAACCCTATCATTGTTTAACACCTCCCTCCACCCTTTCAGGGAGGGTATGATGCTACACTGATTTTTTTTTGTTCGTAACTAGCAACACACATTGAACTGATGATATTTCACTCTCTCAGGGAGGGTATGATGCTACACTGATTTTTTGTTTGTAACCCGCAACACACACATTGAATTGATGATAGTCAATAAATTAAATTTTAGTCTAGTTCCTTTTTTTTTTTTTTTTTTTCACATACAATAAGTGCACTCTGCCCATTAGGCAAAGTATTATAATAATTTTGCTAGATATTGATGACACTGACATTTTAACGGAAACTTGAAATAATTGACCTAGAATGTAACAACAATGTTTGTGTTGTCTTACAGGAATAATTTAGTCAAATAAGCACAAACTATAAACTGCCAGCTTAACCAAGAAAGCCTGCCAGTGATTGGTCAATATAAAATATTCAGCGTGTGAGGGTTAATATCAGAGTCAGTCGATTTTGCTCCAGCATGGAGGACACACCTACAATTTCCTCTCCATTAACATGTGGACAGAAACAACAAGAAAGAAGTGATAATAACGATACTAGTGTTGATGAAGAACCATTACCTTCATCATCCACGTCTTTACCTTTGGGACAAAAAGTTAATGAAGGGTGTGAGAGAGAAGAAGAGGTGATACAAAAAAAGGAATTTGAATTAAAAATTAACCAAATGTTGGAAAAAGGTGGGCATGGAAGCCGGAAAATTTTCACTCGAGATAAATTAGCCCAATACATCGAGGAAGTCAAAAATGCTAAATTGAAACTGACTACAAAGACCTCTCATGAATATGATCTATTGTCTCGATATGATGTCAAAAATCTATTTGGGGATGATGTCTTAGTAACCATCGACGAAACTGAACGAAGAATGAAGCGGGGGACAAAGCGTAAACTGACCAGTGACAATCGTCATTCTACTACCGGCTTGTAACAACAACAACAACAACAGGAGCAACAACAGCTGATCCTGGCCGGATGTGTCGTCGTTTCATACATCAAGGGCAATTGTATGATACGATTTATGATGCACACAGAGCAGTTTGTCACGGAGGAGAAAAAAGAACTTATTTTGAAGCAAGTAAAACTATCGCTAACGTCACTCAACAATCGGTGAAACTCTTTATTTCACTCTGCCACATATGTAATTTGAAACGACTTCCTCGACGAAAAAAGGGGGTAATACGGCCCATTGTATCGACCAGTTTTGCGGAGCGAGGACAAATGGATTTAATAAATATGCAAAAAGAAGGAGGATGTGTGTATAAATATATTTTACATTATCAAGATCATTTAACAAAGTTTTCGGTTTTACGAGCTCTTCGCAGTAAACGGGCGATTGAAGTGGCACGCCACTTACTCGATATATTTGCTCTCTTGGGAGCCCCACGAATTCTGCAGAGCGATAACGGCCGTGAATTTGTGGCAGAGGTGATTCAAGAGCTAAAAAACGAAATGTGGCCCAACATGCTCCTCATTAATAGCAAACCTCGTCATCCACAGAGCCAAGGGAGCATTGAACGTGCGAATGGGGATGTAATCAAAATGCTTGGCAGTTGGATGTGTGAGAATCAAACGCGAGATTGGTCAGCTGGACTTCCCTTTGTGCAATTCACCAAAAACACAGCATATTCACGTGGAATTGGCATATCGCCTTACAAGGCAGTTTTTGGTATAGAACCGCCAATAATTATGAAGATTCGTCTTTCGCCCTCAATATATAGCCAATTGTTCAATAACTGTCACTATGATGACAATGAAGAAGAAGAAGAAGAAGAAGAAGACAAAGAGGAAGAAGAAGAAGAAGACAAAGAGGATGAAGAAAAAAGAGGCAAAGAAGCAAAGGTAAAATTCCTTAATATTTATTGGTTTTGTTTTCAGTTCAACCTTGGAAAACAAAAGTCCTCAATTAATTTCTGTATACTAAAATTTTTTTTTTTTTTATATAATTGCAGTATTCCCTGTCATCATCAAGTCCGCTGCTGCGTCAGATTTCTTCACCGTTGCCAGACATGGAAGAAATAATTTTTGATGAGGTTGAGGAGGTTACTGTTACTGTTGCTGCTGGTGCTACAACTGCCTCTACTTCCATATTATCCCTGCCACAAATACCGCCACCTTCATTACCCCCTATATTATCACCACCAACACCATCATCACCTGGTATTGTGCTGTCGCCTAAAGTAATAATAAATAGAAGATTATGTAATTTAGAAGATGGTAAACCTAATGATAATAATAATTCTGAAGTAAATAACGATTCATATAATTTACATATTGAAAATTTAGGAACTATTAGAAGCAAAGTTTATGAGCGTCAGATAACTAATGCCTCAAAAATGTTACAATTGTCATCGGCAAATGTAACACCTGTTAGCCTATATGATAGTGTTAATGTGATAATACCTAAAGAAGATAGGGAAAACAAAACAGGAATGCGAACAATCAGTGGAATTATCATCGAAATAGACAATGAAAGAGATTTATATCGTGTAGCTACAAAATTTGGAACAATTAATCAATATCTATCAAGAAACGATTTTGATAAAACAATCGAAAGAATAATGCCAAGCGAAATTAATAAGAATCAACAACTTGGGCTTCGTGAGATTGTTCGTAGACAATCAAATTACTTTCTCAGTGATAATAGGCACTTGAAACAATTAGTATGCCACTGTAAACTTTTATCTTGTTTAAATCATAGATGTATTTGCAAAAGAAATAATCAGAAATGTACCCAAAAATGCCGGCATAATGAAAATTTATGTAAAAACTCATAGCACCAAAAAGTAAAATGCCGTTTCGCTCGTTTTTCAATATATATATGGTTGGTTTGGTTTAAATACTCATCAGTAAAGAATTATATTTTGTATTTGGGCTTATTATTTATTACCAGTTCACAAACTGTTATATTGATTCTGACAGAGGTGAGGAGACTAAAAATAATCTAATGAACTCAGCCTTATTAGGTAAATGGGGTCTTTCTTGCACAGTAGGCTGAGACGTTTGTTCTCTGGCATAGAACGTACTTCTTAGCCACTATGCAAAAAAGACCCCATTTGCCTAATAAGGCAGAGTGATTTTCTTGTTGTGTTAGTTTATTTAAGTTAATTCGTTTTAACTCAAATATAAACAAATTAACTTAAACAAACATGAAAGTTGTAGGCCAAGTGCGACGTCCCCTAAAGCCTATAAAAAATTAGAGGTCATTCATACAATTAACTATAGTATTTGGAGGAGCCACTTTGCAATTTCCGAGAACACACCAGATTACATCAGACTTCTGAATTACAAAAACGTTTCCTCTAGGGAATAGCAAATGAGTATATATGACAGGAAGGATTTTGATATTTCGAGTCAGTAACCCAAGACAGACATATGGGCTGAATAAGTATTGGTCATCATTATTTGATATTATATAACCATCAATTAGGTTATGACTGAATCTATCAAATATCTGAGACTCATATACGAGACCAACTGGCTCATAACACTTTACATACTGTGGATACCTATTTATTTGCCCACTCCTCCTGCGAGTACAACTCCATCTTTTCTTTAAGGCTCCCATGACATAAGTTTTTTCGTCCATATTCTGATTACTGGTTCCTAAAGCCATTACGCCTAAGGTTATAGGCTCTTTCAATATTTCAGCCCTTTTATAACCAAATTTATATAATATTAGCGAAGGTACACAGAGACCAATGGGAATTTTCTTGCCTTGTAATTTACATTTTATAGTCCTCTTTGCAGTACCTTCCCTTTCATGTAATGTCGTTGAAGAAGCATTACAAAGGTCAGGTATTTTTAACCTCTCGAATATTGAAAGAAATGGAATATTATACTCATCTTCATTAAACCACTCACAGATTTTTCGTTTCCTTTTAATTTCAAAACGGGGATGAATAAATGTCAACCTTAGATCTACTGGATACAATTTACAAACTTTTTGATCTGTTTTAAATGAAGGAAAAATTCCACATCTTTCGGCATCAGTATCCATATTTTTTATTACTTCTTCATAAAATCTCCCAACTATATCGGAAAAGTTGGGAGGTTCTCCATTGTCGAGGGTACCATTTGCAACTGTGAACTTTGATGTAATTTGTTCTTTCCATGTAATGTAGTTTTTAGGTAGCAATACTCGTATTGACGGAGACTCAATAAAGTATATCAATACTGGTACATCTTCCGGATGTATTAATTCAGCGATTGCTATGAACCCTCCTTTTTTTGTTTTTTCATATTTTACAAGTGTATAACCTGAATATTCGATGGGAATGAAGTTTGAAAGTTTATCAACAAGCCAGTCCTTCCCAATGAGGCAATATATTTTAATATCTTTATAATTGTTCAACACGCCTAATGTAGCAGAGGCATATTCTCCACAAATGGCAGCTGATCCTCTTGCTTGACCAATTATGTAGCTGGCAAGTTTCATTTTAGGGGTATGGATTGAAATCATAATTGTAATCTTACCTAATAAAAAATATATCCTTTTATAATGAATAAATATAAAAAAAATCCACTATATAAAGAAGTGTGTGACCAAGAAAATCAAAGTCATTAATCCTATAAATTAAGGTAATGGATTGGAATCAATTATTAGTATTATTATTAATATTGACCGTAAGAAAAAGTACTACTGTTTGTTTTGCTCATTCTATAATTCCATGGGCTCCATTATCTATTAAAACTCCATATATGACATTTATAAATGACCCATTCCATCCTACATGGCAAACAAGACATCAACAATCAAAAACAAAATTATTTAAAGAAAAAGTAATGATCCCAACTGTTTATAATATTTCATTTTCAATAACATGTGGTGCATGTTATACATACTCTTATTTCTTATATCCAAAATTAACTATAAATGTAGATATAAATGAAGAAACAGAGGGACGCTTATTATACGAAACTTTTCCAGATCATAATAAATACTATATAGGATGTAAAATATATGAATGTAAAATGACCACGGTTAAGATTAAATTAAATAACCCTTTGGAAACATTAGAGGGAAGAATAATTTGTCATTTGAATCGTGGTATTCAACATACTAAAGAAATTCTACTCTTTAAAGGAATAAGTAGAGTAGAAATACGTAAAGTAGAAAACAACCAGTGTGCACTTCCTATTAACTTAACATTGTTGAATTCTTTCATTTCAAGCCGAACTTTTAGTAAAAATGAAGATATTTGCTATATATATCCGATAGTAAGTAGTACTAGATCGTTTCTTTTCAAAGAGGAAACACCGTTATTAGTATACCAGATTAACTATACACATCAATCAAATCATGTTGGATTATCTCAAGAATTGTGTTTTAAATTCCAATGGTTGTTTTGGGTTTTGGGTTTGGGGCATTTTTTGATACATTAGACATTGATAAAGAAATAGTTTAAGTTTTTGATGGGATGTTGATGTTTATTAACATAAATTTTAGTTTAAAGTGGTTCGGGAAGTTCGTATGAAATATACTCTCCTATTTCTTCCTGCCTTTTTTTTTTTTTTTTACTTTTAACACATATAATATAATATAATTGAATAATTAATAAACTTACTGAAATTATAATTATTATTATACACAAAACAAACAAATATTGATGCATATAGGTAATAGCATGCGAATCAATACTTTTTTTACAATTACCAATACACTGTGCTATATAGAGTGTCCCATTTAAATCTTCTCGAAGAACTTTAAGTATAGGACGAGTCTTATTATTATATGTTGTTATATTGTCAAGAATGCTATCTTGTTCATCCAATATTTTAATATTATTCTCATCGTACACAAATTTGATAACAACAGACGACATTCTATTTAAGGTATCACACTTTTCTGATAATTTATTAACATTATTCACAACCTTTATTTGTGAATGACTGTGATCCAAACATAGTGTCTTTCTTTGACCATCTATTAAAAACTTAACATAGGTATCTGCTAAGGGCGTCAGAATAAGATATTCCTCTTCGTTACCTGAGGCAGCAATTTGTAAATCATATTTCATTGATGATGATAATTTTCTGTATGGCCAGCCTTGAGGGCAACCTAGAAGAATATTGATATGGCTAAATATTACAAATCTTCCTATTAATTTACTTGTTGTGTTTTGATTCAGTCGTCTTTTCATTGGTAATTGAAATTTATTTAATATAAATAGTTGTGAAACATTCCCAAATTTTAACTCTGCATTTAACCATTTATGTTGTTCTGTATTATTATATCCTAATAATTCATTTAAATTTCTATCGTAATAAATAGATATTATAAAATTGAGGTTATTTCTTACAAACCAAAATTTAATTGAATCTTCAAATATTGTCAATCTTTTTCCATTTTCGTTGACTGCACATTCAGTATATAAATGGGGATTGTGACTAACTATTACTCGTACTGATAACAAAACAAGAAGAAATATCTTTCGTGAAATTGTATTCATTTTTTTAAAAGGTAAGAGTATTATTTCGATGTGTCAGGGTGGTGTTGTGAATTCTAGTGGTCTCAACGGAATTCCCCCACCCCCCTGCCTCCATCCGGGAAAGTCCCATCCTGTCAGGGTATAAATATTAAAGGACTCGAGGTTCCACACACATCAGTGTGTCCCTGCTACACCCAACAGTATGGACCATGGGGTCCCTACTATAAATCACCTCTCTAAGGGTTTAGCAAGAGATTTCTCCAGTAAAGTAAAAGGTGAGTTGCAAATCTTTTCTGTTTTTAAGGTGCCGTGACCCTGGAAGCCATTCACAGAGATAAGATATTATTAGCTTGTAGTCTTTGCGATACAGAATGGTGATGATCATACATACTTCATAGGATCAATTCAAGTGTATAACTGTCGAGTTCCTTGTCCGAAACTCAGGACAGATGTGGTGGCTATAAAATGAAAAATCAGAGCAAAAGATTTTCCTAGCCATAGCTGGTTATTTATTTATTTTTTATTTTTTTTTATAGATCCAGATTCTGAAATTCAGGATACAAGGAAAAGAAGCGTGTCCTTTTCCGAAAATATGGAAAAAAAAATGACGGATGAAGATTTTAATTGGACTCCTACTTACTCGCCTCCTCTAATTTCTTTAGATCAATCTTCCTTCCTTGCCACAACACACCCACCATCTCATTCTCATTCTCCTTCTCCTCCTCCAATTAGTTATCTAGATAAATTTTCCAGTACAATTTCTATGACTTTTAAAAGTTCCAAAACCCCACCTCCTTCTCCTCCTCCTTCTCCTCCTCCTTCTCCTCCTTCTTCTCCTTCTCCTCCTCCTCCTCCTCTTCCTCCTCCTCTTCCTCCTCCTCCTTCTCCTCCTCCTTCTCCTCCTCCTTCTCCTCCTCCTTCTCCCCCTCCTTCTCGTCCTTTTCCTCCTTCTTCCCATCCTCCTCATCCTCCTCCTCCTCCTCCTTCTCCTTCTCCTCCTTATTCTCTAAGACTTAACCTGGCCCAGCCCCTTCAATTACCAAACAAATAATGACTAACAAACACACAACTTAGTTATTTATTTGTTTCATTTCATTTGTAGATGACAAAAGTTCCTCAACGCCGCCCTCGTCGTCGTCATTTATGTCGACCTATCTTTCTACACACCAAAAAAATAAGAAAAGAAGATGCCCAGAGATATGGCGAAGCAATTAAGGAACTGGAACCACCTGATAGGCTGTGTATCACTCTACCAACCGTTCTCAGGACTCCTGAAGAAAGGATTTTAAGGAGTAAGCCATGTCAAAATAAATGTAATTTTTTTTTGACCTTTGACCCTTTTGAAACGAAAGATATGCACTTTGAGTTTCAAGCCAAACAAAGTACTATTACTTTTGCTAATGTAAGGATATATTTGGGATCATCACATGATATTTTTGAAATTTTCAAAAGAATTTTATATATTATTCCTAATGTTAACTTAGCCAAAATATTTAAGATTATCCCATCTTATGAGGATAAAGAGGTTTTGAACCTCTCTAACAACCTTAAAGCAAATTTTTCAATCGACATATATAAGTGTATTTTTACAAAATTTTATAGGAAATTATTCACACCTGACATTATAAGCCAATTGGTTCATCACATTGGCTACTAGAGCTAGCTGGTGTCTTAAATAATCACTAAATGTTAATATCATCATTTGAAATTTTAGTTTAAGTTGATGTTTCACATTAATTTAGTTGAAGTTATACTTCTTGGAATAGTACTGAATAATCATGTCTTTTTTAATAAATATTAAAAAAATGAGTGAATTCCTCGAAAATACTGAAGAAATTGATTTTTATCTACAAATAGATCCGTTATATATTGATAAGACGGAATTTCATATTTTAAAAGTTTGGGATATTATAAATAAACATAAAAATTCAAATGTAACATATAACAATATTCTAAATTTATTCTATAATAATGAATGTGAAATATTTTCCAATGAAATATATTTGAAATTAGTTAATGGTTTTTATATTCCCAAATTTGATATAATACTTAATGTTATTTGAAATTTAAATTAAATTTAATGTTTATAAAAACTGTATATAAATTTATTATATTTGTTATTAATTAATCCCAATATACATGAATATTTCTCTTTTCTTTTTGAATAGCTTCTACTAATAATAATATTACATCTTTCATAAGAAACGAAGAGCTAACTTTTATATCATTTTGCTTAATAATTATTTCGAAAGGTGACCTAAAAATAGTGAGTGTTTTTTTATTCTCACTTCTGGTACCAACACTTATTACAATTTCCTCTCTTTACCACAACATTTTGGAGATTAGGTAAATATAATACCCAAGAATTTAACAGCTCTTCAAATTGTTTTACTTCTGATGGTACAGCTATAATTAAGTTCTCTGATTCTTCAATATACTTTATAATATCTGTAAACTTTTGTCTTACTCTCTTTTGGTAATAAGGCTCGTCAGCCATTATGTCAAGTTTCAATAATAAATAATAATAGGAGGATTCAGCTTCCAGTCCCTCTTAAAAGACTTATGTATGTACAAAGGAGCAGCAATATAAAGAAAATTATAGAATATTAAAAAAAATATGAAAATTGGTAACAAGAATTTGAAGAAAATACTGTTGTAGTTGGCCTGACAGAATTCAGTGTCGTGCGCCGATCATATTTGCACGATAAATATTTTACTTCTGACATATATAGGTTCTCTGATTCTACAATATCCTTTATATTATCTTGTAAGCTTTTCTCTCTCTCTCTATTGTTTAGTGATAAGGATCATGTACCAATATGGCGAGTGTTTCATTCATATATCGATGTATTGAGACTTCAATAGAATTTACTAGTATCAATGAAATTAAACAGGGACACTTATCCACTAGAAATAATATTTTTGAAATAATTATTAATAATAATAATAATAATAATAATAATAATAATAATAATAATAATAATAATAATTTAGGAGGAGGAGGAGGAAATGTAATTAGTCGTCCTAGGTTGGTTTTAAAACGATCGCTGCATCAACCAAAAATTAAACAATTTTTAAAAAAAAACTCAGAGATAATTACACAAAAATGTGCTGAATTATTATGTAAGGAGCCATATAATGAACTCTTAGCAATGAACCAAAAATGGCAATGTAATATTTTTTGTCCTTTTCATGAAGTTCGTGGTAAATCTCGTACACCTTCAGGTAGACTTTATATTCATCGTCATCGTTTTCACTGTTATTCCACAAATTGTAATAAAAGAGTTTCAACTGAGAAACTCCTAAATTTTCTCTTAAATAAAAACCAAAAATGATTTCTTCGACATACCAGTATTTTCTTCAAATTCCTGTTATAATTTTCGTACTTTTTTTTATATTTTTTAATTTTCTTTATATTACTGATCGTTTTTACATTCATAGTTTTTTACGTCAAAGTATTAAAGAGGGAATTGAAGCTGAAGAAATTGCATTTGAAGAAAGACACGAATTTATTGATCTACAAGGTTGGCTAAATTATAATGAATATGATAACAATAATGACATTAAAATCAATAAATGTAAGGGAATGATTTTAAAAGTAGATAGTTCTCAGTCACATGACAATCAAATTTGTCAAAAACTTGGGGGCCGTAAATGTGGACGTTATTTAGAAAAGGTCGTAATACCTATATCATCTTCTACTAGCAATATAAAATATTATTATGGAGGTGGAATCCTCAAACCAGGATGCACATACTGTCTTTGGAAACAACCAGAAGAAAAATTCTGTGACCCAGTATGGGGTTTTCTACAGTATTCATTTGAAGAAGATCGATGGAAGTGTAAATCCTACCTACCAGGTCTTTATAACGCAACTACAAATAGATTAACTGCATGTGAACCAGGAGGAACTTTGGTTAAAATTACCAATGGGCAGGATGAAGTAGTGGACCTTACTCAAATGACCCCCCAAGACTTTTTTATACCATTAAAAGAACAAGAAAAATATATATGTCGATGTTCCCCTGGATATATTTCTAATCCAGATATCTCACGTTCAGCCTGTTTCCGCGATCCTTGTCTGGTACATTTACCATCTGGTGTAATTACAGCTCCAGGTTATTCTAATGGTCTATGTAACTGCGGTCCTATGTATACTAACTTACATGACAATAAACATTTTCCGTGTACAGCGTGTCCGGATCCCCATTTTGATGAGGAAAAACAAGAATTATCTATTTGGATGAAGTGTAAGATTGATAAAAATAATATTGAAATACATAAAGGAACATATCCATGTTCAAATTTTGAAGATATTGAACGTGGATGTGCAAAGGTAATTTTAAAGGCAAAATTTGTATCCAAGACTGATTTGATTGATTACGAAAATACCGAAAATTTTTTTTAATCGATTTATGAATTCACTCAATATTAAAAACAAAACTAAATAATGTTTGCATGTAACTCTGATGGTAGTATAGAAATCCCATTATCTTATTTCAAAAAATTACACTTTTATCCTCCTGCTTTACCTTTAGGAACAATTGTTCTAACCAACTATCATCATCATAATATTAATAATGTTGATAAGAATGATGATGATGTTACCTTTGAAAATAATAGTGTAGAAGACTTACAATTATTTGTACAATACTTACTCATAAAATTGAAAAGGAAATTTATTATGAAATTGGATTCCCATTCAGTCTGTGATTACTCTCCTAATATAAATAATGTTGCACAGTTCTTAGAAAATGGGAGTGGGAGTGGTAAAATTAACATTTTATTTATTAATATTCCAATTTTCTTTTTCCCTGATATTAAAAAAGATGAGCCATTACATAAACGGATATTACGAGTTGTATCCAACACTCATAAAATTACTCAGCTAGTGGAAGAATATATGTCTTCAAAATACAAATCCTCACAGAAAAAATAATGTTATATGATAACGTTACAACTTGTTTTGAAAATTATGGCATTAAATGTCTCTGTAATACAAATTTTCGAATGGATTATTTTGAACAAATGACTAAACAAAAATTCAAATTTTCCTTTTTTACAGTAGGAAATGTAACCACTTTTCTTGAAAGAATATATGGGAGAGACAATTTAAAACATCCGATATGGTCTTTGTCAGTACACACAACAACACCGGAAGAGTCCGTTATGGTTTTGAGAATCTTAAACGTGAAATTTTGTAATGGATGTAAGAAAGAAATAATAGGAGATGGTATACCTTCGTCTTACCATACTGGATCGCTAAAAATTGTTTCAAACAATCCTCCTTCAGTTCAATATTTTGATAATACAGGACGTGAGTTGTTTCAGAGTATAAGCAAAAGTAATAATTTTGTAGCAACGGCTGCCTACTATCTCTATTGTGCATTAAGTGATGATGAGTATCCCTTATGTAATTTATATGGGAAATGTTTTTGTAATGAAAATTACCGATGGAATTATATTTTATCTGTTCTGAAGAAAAGCTTCAAACCTAAGGAGATGTCACAATCAAAAATTGAAGATGCAGTTCATTTTATATATGGAGATAAACCATACTTTTTAAACATAACAAATAAGGAAAATAATCAATATCATATTGTTATATCAAATTTAAAATTTCGATGTTTCAAAGAACGAGGTTCAATGAATATTCTTTATGATCAGGAAAAATGTTGTATTCAAGTACAATTTTTAGATGTTTATGGAAACATTTTACCAACTTCTTGGTTTAAATTATTCGATGAATATTATTATATCCAAATTGGTATTCGCAAAGTTATTACTCCCATAATGTTATTAGCATTTGTAAGTCATTATTATTATTTTGTATTTAGGGATTTTGAAGTTGGCATGTATTGTTCGTTCTTCAAATGGATTAATGATGAAAATAGTGATAATATAGATTATAATTATGATACAGAGGCAAGTAACGACTACAAAGAATATGGAAGTAGTGATTATGAAAGTAGTGATGAAATATTTGTTTAATAAAAAGAATATATATATATATTTTTTCAGTTTTTTATTAATTTTATTTAAAATAAATGTTTATAAAATAAATAAATAATATATAAAATGACTTTGAGTGACTTTTTGTTTGTTTTATTTTTATATAAAATATCGAATTTAACTATAAAGGGGAAAATATTATTTCAGTTTTCTTAAATTTTATCTCAAATTATAAAGTAACTATGAATATTTTAATCAAAATGTATATTTTGTTTTTTTTATTTTAAATATAAATAAAAAATTATACATAAAATTAATAATATTATATATTTAATATCTATGATAAATAAAATTATGTTTATAAAATTAACAAAACTTAAACATCAAAAATTTTATATTATATAGAAAGGTTTATAAGTTTTATTTTGCAATAAAATTTGGAAAAATATATAAATCCATAAAGAATTAATTGATTCTCTTCTTTTTTTTTTGCCTTAATTAAAAAATAACCAATACAAAATTTGGAGTTATAAATAAAATTTGATGTCTTATTTGGGAAACTATTCAAGATCTGATTTGCCTAATAAGCCAATGAATGGTCCACCACCGGCTTATGGTCCACCACAGGGTCCCCACTGACCACAGGCTGGTGGTCAACCCCATTTTTTTCCACAAAATATTTTTTATGGATGAGACACCATATCTAAAAAAAAAAAAAAAAGAATGATGTGCTGTTACACTGCCCCTAGATATCATTCGGTTCCCAAGAGTTCGACTTAATCAAACCAGAAATGCTGCTCTTCAAATCAAGGGTCTTAAAATGTTGAATGCCGTTCCCAATCATATCAAAGACTGTACCTCTCCCAACTAGTTTAAGAAAAAAAATGTAAAGTGAGTATAATAAGAGTTTTGGTGAACTTTTGGGATTCCTGTGTCTGTGGGTGTGTGTGTGTGTGTGTGTGTGTGTGTGTGTGTGTGTGTCTTTGTGTCTTTGTGTGTGTGTGTCTTTGTGTGTGTGTGTGTCTTGTGTGTGTTGTCTTTGTGTCTTGTGTGTGTGTGTGTGTGTGTGTGTGTGTGTCTTTGTGTGTGTGTGTCTTGTGTGTGTGTGTGTCTTTGTGTGTGTGTCTTTGTGTCTTTGTGTGTGTGTCTTTGTGTCTGTGTGTGTGTCTTTGTGTGTGTGTCTTTGTGTGTGTGTGTCTTGTGTGTGTGTGTCTTTGTGTGTGTCTTTGTGTGTGTGTGTCTTTGTGTCTTTGTGTGTGTGTGTGTGTCTTTGTGTGTGTGTGTGTGTCTTTATGTGTGTGTGTGTGTGTGTGTGTGTGTAAGTGTGTGTGTCGTGTGTGTGTGTGTGTGCGTCGTTGTGTGTGTCTTTGTGTGTTTAAGTGTGTGTGTCTTTGTGTCTTTGTGTGTGTGTGTGTGTGTGTCTGCGTGTGCGTGTGTGTGTGTCTTTGTGTGTGTCTTTGTGTGTGTGTGTGTGTGTCTGCGTGTGCGTGTGTGTGTGTCTTTGTGTGTGTAAGTGTGTGTGTCTTGGTGTCTTTGTGTGTCTTTGTGTGTGTGTGTGTCTTGGTGTCTTTTGTGTGTCTTTGTGTGTGTGTGTCTTTGTGTGTGTAAGTGTGTGTGTCTTTGTGTGTGTGTGTGTGTCTTTGTGTGTCTTTGTGTGTGTGTGTGTGTGTGTCTGCGTGTGCGGTGTGTGTGTCTGCGTGTGCGTGTGTGTGTGTCTTTGTGTGTGTAAGTGTGTGTGTCTTGGTGTCTTTGTGTGTCTTTGTGTGTGTGTGTGTCTTTGTGTGTGTAAGTGTGTGTGTCTTTGTGTGTGTGTGTGTGTCTTTGTGTGTCTTTGTGTGTGTGTGGTGTGTGTGTGTGTGTGTGTGTGTGTGTGTCTTTGTGTGTGTGAGTGTGTGTGTGTGTGTCTTTGTGTGTGTGTGTGTGTGTGGGTGTGTGTGTGTGTGTGTGTGTCTTTGTGTGTGTGTGTGTGTGTGTGTGTGTGTCTTTGTGTGTGTGAGTGTGTGTGTGTGTGTCTTTGTGTGTGTGTGTCTTTGTGTGTGTAAGTGTGTGTGTGTAAGTGTGTGTGTGTGTGTCTTTGTGTGTGTAAGTGTTTGTGTCTTTGTGTGTGTGTGTGTGTCTTTGTGTCTTTGTGTGTGTGTGTAAGTGTGTGTGTATGTGCGTGTGTCTTTGTGTATGTGTGTGTGTAAGTGTGTGTGTCTTTATGTGTGTGTTTTGGGTGTGTGTTTTTTATGTTTGAGTGTGAATTTGTGGGTGTATATGTTTTTGTATAAAAAAAAGATGAATAAAAAGGATAAACTTTCAATTAACATACAAATCGAACATATAAATAATGAGAAGTTTAACATTAAAAAAAACCCCTGGATTATATTATTTTCCCCTGAGATTTAATCTAACAAGACAATTATTTATAGCTGATAAATTATATTATAATAATAATATCGATGATTCTCATATTACTTTTACTTATCCAAACAATCTTAGCAGAAGTCAATTAATATATCATAAAATTTATGACATGTCAGGACTAACAGCTGATAATAAATTTGTCTGGTATGAAAGATTTTTCACGCAAATTCATAATCAAAATATTTTATATGAAAGAGGATGATCAGGATTTTTCACTTTCAGTGTATTCTAGAACTCATTCCCCTTTTAAATTTGAAAAAACCAAAATGATACTTTTTATCAACGAGGTTGTGTATTTAATGTTGTTTCTTTTAGATGGGGTAAGAGATATTACCCAAAGTTTAAAAGAAAGTTCATTAAGGGAGTATATTATTAATAATTGTATAAATTATCAAAAAGTATTAAAAGCAAATAAAAAAACTCTTAAAACTATTGATATGTACATTTGTATTGATGATGTAATTAAATATGATGAGCTTATCATTGAGCATCTTATTAAATATTTTGAAAAAGATAAAAATTGGTCCGAAAGAAAACATATATCATTATCCACTGCATGGCATATGCATTGTGAGTTATTACAAGAATTTAGTATAATTAAAGAAAATAAAATGATTATATCAATACCAAGACTTACAAAATTTAATTTACAACTTTTACCCGATTATCAAATAACTAAAGTGATAGCTTATCTTCCACAACAAAGCGGACATAAATATATTTGGCACAATCAGTACCAAAATTATTATATTTATAACAATGGGATTATTATTAAAAAGAGGAAGGCGTTGGATGAGATGGAGGAGGGAGGTTTGGAGGATGTGGAGGATGAAGCGGATCAGGCGTTGGAAGATCAAGTGGATCAAGATATGGAGGAGGTAGTGGAAGAGATTGATGATGCTGGAGAGGAAGAGGAGGAATATATTTGTTCAACATACCATGGTGCACGGCTTCGGGCTGAGAGAATATGATGGAGTCTGGTGGGATGATCGGTGATCATGAGTCTACCACAAAGACACACACACACACAAACACACACACACATTCTGACACACACACACACACAAACACACACACACACACACAAAGACACACACATACAAAGTCACACACATACAAAGTCACACACATAAAGACACACACACACACACACACATAAAGACACACACACTTACACACACACACAAAGACACACACACACACAAAGACAAACAGACACACACACTTACACACACAAAGACACACAAAAGACACACAAAGACACACACACACACACACACACAAAGACACAAAGACACACAAGAGGTTCCAGGTGGTCTTCACAATAGAACAGGGTGAGGTCACTGTGCTAGGAGAAAGGGAGGTAAACCAGGCGGCCTTGGAGGAGTTCGAAATTACGAGAGAGGAGGTCAAGAGACACCTGCTGGATCTGGATGTTAGAAAGGCTGTTGGTCCAGATGGGATCTCACCATGGGTACTGAAAGAGTGTGCAGAGGCACTTTGCCTGCCACTCTCCATAGTGTATAGTAAGTCACTAGAGACGGGAGACCTACCAGAAATATGGAAGACGGCGAATGTGGTCCCAATATACAAAAAGGGCGACAGACAAGAGGCACTGAACTACAGGCCAGTGTCCTTGACTTGTATACCATGCAAGGTGATGGAGAAGATCGTGAGAAAAAACCTGGTAACACATCTGGAGAGAAGGGACAAATCGCCAACATGGATTCAGGGAGGGTAAATCTTGCCTTACAGGCTTGATAGAATTCTACGATCAGGTGACACAGATTAAGCAAGAAAGAGAGGGCTGGGCGGACTGTATTTTCTTGGATTGTCGGAAAGCCTTTGACACAGTACCACATAAGAGGCTGGTACATAAGCTGGAGAGACAGGCAGGTGTAGCTGGTAAGGTGCTTCAGTGGATAAGGGAGTATATAAGCAATAGGAAGCAGAGAGTTACGGTGAGGGGTGAGACCTCCGATTGCCGTGAAGTCACCAGTGGAGTCCCACAAGGCTCTCCCAGAGGGTATCGATTCATTTCTCTCAATGTTTGCGACAATCCTGGAGTATGCAGCCCCAGCATGGAGTCCATATCTAGTCAAGGATAAGACTAAACTGGAAAAGGTTCAAAGGTTTGCCACCAGACTAGTAATCGAGCTGAGAGGTATGAGCTACGAGGAGAGACTACGGGAATTAAACCTCACTTCGCTGGAAGACAGAAGAGCTAGGGGGGAGGGACATAATCACCACATTTATGACAGAGCCCGATAGGCTCATGAATCTGTACACCTGTTGATTGACGGTTGAGAGGCAGGGCCAAAGAGCCAGAGCTGAACCCCACAAACACAACTAGGTGAGTACACACACACACACACACACACACACACACACACACACACACACACACACATATATTCTGACACATAAAACGTACTCTCACATAGGAATCATACACACAGGAATCACACACACATTCTCACAAATACACACACACACACACACACACACACACACACACACACACACACACACACACACTCATTCTTACACACACACACACACACACAAAGACACAAAGACACACACACAAAGACACACACAAAGACACACACACACACACACACACACACACACACACACACACACACACACACACACACACACACACACACACACACACACACACACACACACACATTCTGACACACAAAACGCATTCTCACACAGGAATCACACACGCACACAAAGACACACACACACACACACACACACACACACACACACACACACACACACACACACACACACACACACATATTCTGACACATAAAACGTACTCTCACATAGGAATCATACACACACACACACACATATATTCTGACACATAAAACGTATTCTCACACAGGAATCACACACACATTCTCACAAATACACACACACACACACACACACACACACACACACACACACACACACACACACACACACATACTCATTCTTACACACACACACACACACAAAGACACAAAGACACACACACAAAGACACACACAAAGACACACAAAGACACACACACACACACACACACACACACACACACATACTCATTCTTACACACACACACACACATACTCATTCTTACACACACACACACACACAAAGACACACACACACACACACAAAGACACACACAAAGACACACACACACAAAGACACAAAGACACACACACACACTAGTGAAAATCCTCTCGTTGGCTCCGCCCACTTCACCCGTGATTGGTGCTCCATCAAGCCAATCACAGCAGACCGGCCACACAGTTACCACGACTCACATACCAAACACTTATTTGTTTTTAAACAGTAAAATTAACTCTTTTTTAATACTTATTTAAAAAAGAAAGAATAGCTCATGACAGAATTGATGATAAAAGAAATTGACCATGGTCTTCAGCCTTTTATTCACATCACCCAAAGTTTGGTTGATGAAAATAAATCTTTTTTAAATACAAATAAGTATCTGACAGATTTGACAGAAAACATTAAATTGTCAAATCTTCATCACCCAGCCAAATCTTTTATTAATTCTATCAATGAAAACCTAAATTTTAAATCCCAAAATGATTTTAATAAAATTATGAAAAATATTTTGCATGGTGATGTAGAATCCCCTATTCTAAATATTATAGAAAACAAAGCTCTTAAACAACATATGTTAAAAAAATACCCATTTAAACTCTATGAAGAACACATTAACAATGTAAATAAACTTGCCCAAGATCTTGGGTTTGAAAACGAAACTCAATTTCTTGAATATTTAGAAAGTAATCCTTCACCAACTGATTCCAAATTAACTAAAATTTTTAACACTATGACCAAATGGGCTGGTAAACATAAAAGTTTGATATTGAAATCTGCGATATTATTAGGTGTAGGTGTTGCTTTTCTTGAATATTTGAACAAATACAATCGGAAGAACAGTGGTTGTTTTAGATACCATGTTGGAAAAGGACATTCCCTAAAAAAAGAAGTATATTTGACCAGATTTTGTAAATTCCCTATCAATCGGGTTGATTATATTAACTATGACATACTAAATGATAATACTCATCCATTGTTCAATAAAAAAGTCTGGAACTGTCAATTTGATATTCCAAATTCTGCAGAAACCCAAAACATATTAAATTTGGGCTGTAAGGGAATATGTTGTCCCAATAACTACAATTATCTTTCACAATTTGTCAAGGGTTATGAACCTATTTCTAATTTAGAAAATAAAGAAATATTTTATATATATAAATGTGAACAGGGAACAATTTTAAGAAATATTGCCGAAATTTTAGGAGATGGTATTGGTGAAGTGATTCAAGGCATTGGGCAATCTGATATATGGCAATTTATATTGAAATCAATTAAAAATATTGGCTGGGTTATACTTTTAATTTTATTATTAATAATAATGTTAGGCCCATTGATAATGGTGATCAAATAGTGACATATGAGTGCACTAATGGGTGGTGTAGTGTATGGTGCATTGATGTAATAATATACAATATTTACTCACTGAGCTTATTTGCAAAGAAAATGTTTAACTACCATTGCAACATTCATTAACATATTTCATAAATAATTCTCGAGGTAACCCACCATATTCATATGCAATGTATATGAAGGATATACCCCAGGGGACCTCTGTTATATGTCCATCAATATTTCGTAAAATTTTCCATGATTTTAAATTTTCTTTTTCCTTTTCTAAAAAGGAAATTTTATATTGAACTTCAACACTGTAATGGGAATAAATTTCTGATGATTGTGGTAGCGGTGGTTGTGGTGGTGGTGGTGGTGGTGGTAGTGGTGGTGGCGGTGGTGGTGGTGGTGGTGGTGGTGGTGGTGGTGCTAATTGATAAAAATATTTTGAAGGAAAATCATAAACGTAACATGAAGAAGGTGGAATTACATAAATTGAATGTGGCACTGAAGTCATATAATAAGGTACAATCATACATTGAGTTGTTTGTAATGGTATTTGTGGAATGGTTGGTTGATAATAATAATCATTTCGATGACACCCATATTCCTCACAACCACCACCACTATTCCAACTTTCAGCATCACCATTTACTCCAGCTTCCACCATGATTCCTCTCAGTATTCTGGTAAATGAATTCTCAAATTTCTTTATTATATTGATCAATATTAAAAAAATAAATAAATACTCTTAACATTTTCATAATGAAAACTGTTACTGTCTCTGATATTGCAATTGCAACTTACATAGTACATCGTATATCACAACGAAAAACAATGGAGATTCTTCAACAAAGAAATGGAAGTAAGTATTTTAAAAATATTATCATTAAGAATATACCATGGAAAAATATTCCTCCCAATTTCCCCAAAG
This sequence comes from Procambarus clarkii, assembly GCF_040958095.1. NCBI lineage: Eukaryota > Metazoa > Arthropoda > Malacostraca > Decapoda > Cambaridae > Procambarus > Procambarus clarkii. Next base: position 7,783,490 of record NC_091210.1, on the reverse strand, counting down.
CTTTCTTAGATGAAAATCCTAACGACTTTGAAGTTAAATTCACAACGCTAGGTTGTAACATGCTAAAATGTTATTATGATGTAAAAACTGCTTGTCAGCCCGGATCTGGATCAGCTATTTTAATAAACGAACGTGAATATGCCTGTAGTGAAGCATGTTATGCTGTTCATAATGAGGTCCTTGAATTTCTTCAAGAAAGATTTGGTAATGATTTAAAATCTATTCTAAACAATACAGAAACAGACAATCATTATTTCTCGAAACCTATTCCCGTTGAAACTTGGTCGATTAATGTCAAGGAATCTAACGAAAATTATTGTGGTGTACAGTTGTCTGCACTTAAAACATTGGCTCTAAGACCTTCAAGTCGATGGAGTCCTTCTAATGAAAACGATTTACAATCTTATCAAAAGAACCCCATTGCCTATGCCAAGAATACAAATACATATCAACTGAGAAAAGCTGTTGCTGGCTTAATCGATGCTCCACCATTGACATGGAATATTCAGCAACAGAATATAAACTTTAACTCAATCTATTGTAAATTCTTTCATAAATACTACGATAGCCAGTCAGATCAATGCCATAGTCATGTCCACCGCCAGATATTAGGTTTTATATTTGGCAATCAAGTTATCAACCAATTAACCGATGGTGAATTAGTGGACTTACTTAATCCAACATCAGGAATGAGTATGATTCTTATGGATAAATTGAACAAACAAAATTATATGGATGTTGACAGAGGTTATATTGAAACAGTTGTTCCACAGTCAATACTCGAAAAAGAACAATTTGTTGACGAAGCGGATATAGTAGTATCCTCCGAAAATGTATCATTTATTGAACAGTATACTACTACAACTACTAATTTCATAGATGTTATAATAACACGTTTAGAATCTGAGTTTTCCGATTTATTATCATTAATAAAAGATGAGGCTATTACTATAACCGAAATTGAAGTTACAACTCGAGTGCCTAAGATAATTTCAAGACTGTTAAAATATTTCTCCGAAAACATTCTTCATGATGCTCTTCAAGAATTATTATCTGTAATTATGGTAGAAGCTTCATCTCAACAAATGATTATTCAACTTTTGGCGATGATCATTCGATCATCTATGGTTGAAATGAGCATTCAATTTTCAATACGGCTTTTATCCGTTTTATCTTCGTCTTTATCCCTTGTTTTATCTGTGGGATTAGTGTTGTTACCATTAGAATTATATTTATCAATAGGTAATATTGGTGGGTACAATAATGAAATAACTCATGCTGCATTAGAAAACCTTCGCCATAAAATAATTAATCAATTGTTAGAACAAGATATAAACTTTGGACAATATATTAAATTGGGGCCTCCACAGTCTATAACCACACCACAAATAACACCAGATATGATATATTTATCTGCCATAAATGAAATAATACGCATTTATCCCCAATGTATAAACATAATTGGTATGGATGGAACTACCACAAATTCTTTAGAAGAGAACAAGATGATTTTAAGCCTGCTTAGTCAGTTTGATGTAAACAGCCTTGGTCAAGCAATTACTCACAAGATTAATTCTAAAACCTATGATAGAGATTCTAAAGTGATAGATATGAGTAATTATATCATTAATGAAGCTAAATATAAACATTATCCCATTCAAACTGCAGATTTGGAATTACAAGAAGTAGAAAATTTAATTTCAAATTCTAAAAGGGATATATTAATTTTATGTTTAGCTTTGATATTTTTAATTGTCAGTCTGTTCCTCTTTCTCTTCAAGAAGCAACTTTATTCTTTTTATACACTAGGCATAAGTAATTGTTTTTATATATATTGGTCTCTTTCTACAGCTTGGTTAAATTAAAAGCCATAATAAAAATATTATTGAGTGTGTGTGTGTGTGTGTGTGTGTGTGTGTGTGTGTGTGTGTGTGTGTCTGTGTATGTGTGTGCATCCGGTGGTATTCTGAGGCCCCAAAAATAACAACTTGGACCATTTTTATATAAAGAGCTTCACACCAACAGAGAGATCAGACAAGACTCAATTCGTCTCGTTGATAGAGCCGGTGCCTGTCTGGGTGTACGTCTTTATGCTGAGTCCAGTCCCATTCCCTTTTTTAATTCTACTAACTCCAAACGTTTTAATGAGTAAATGTCCTCCATTGTACAAGGTGAGCTTGTCATATGTGGCAAAGACCTCGATCCCCTTCACATATTAAACATATGGAATGGTATCCGTATGGATAGTTCCCTTCCCAAAATTAGCATGTCATTGTTCACTCTGAACAAAATCGACCCAAATGAGTTTCCCTTAACTCAATCTACCCCAGACCTTTCCCCCCCCAAAAAAAAACACCAACATCAAAAAGACATCATCAGATGATAATGATCTTAACCCACCCTTCAAGAAAAGAAAGAAAAATGCCATCAGAAGTAGGTTTGGAATGGTGAACCGAGACGATGAAGATTCATCTGAAGATTCATCTGAAGATTCATCTGAAGAATCATCTGAAGAATCATCTGAAGATTCATCTGAAGATTCCTCCTCGGAATACTCTGATGAGGGGTCCCTCTCATTGATCAAGTAAGTAATGACATTTCACATAAATATTGGTGTTGGCGTTATGGTGTGTTAACTCAATTGCTCCCTGAAGTCCATTGGGCCAAATATTATATACAGTATCGGATAACATAATACTCGCCGGAGCTTCGAGACCTGAGCTCTTCGTCGCTGGCCACTAGATTGTCCTCAATGAATAAAAAGGATGTGATAGCTCCTTACTCCCTCAGTCTACCTCGTAGTTCACGCCCAGTGACAACATGTGTTTAAATCCTTGAAGAAATCCATTCAGTATAGTGAGTGAAGTCGTATTCTCGTCGTTCCTTCTTAAGGGTTATAGTATTAATTTGTTTTTTTTTTTTTTGTTTTTTTTTTGTGTGTGTGTAATTTTTGTAATTTTTTGGATGAATAATTGTCTAAAATTTAATTTTATGGAATGCCTAGGGATGTAAAAATTACAATGTAAAATTGACCAGCAATGAATATTGTTTCTCAATGATCATAGTTTTTTTTTTTTTTTTTTTTTTAGTTTGGATGTTTATAGACTAATTTAATAATGGTCTGATTGTAACAACCTAAAAAAATTTCAGGACCCCAGTACTAAGCGGCTCATCAATCATCTGAACATGGCGCATGTTGGACCTGACACACAGTCCTCTTCCAACCCAAGAAACTGTCACTCAGGCAGTTGTCTAGAGGCTGGGTTTGTGCCCCGGGGCAGTGACAATGGACAACAGCAACCATCTCAACATAACATTTCTCAGTCCCAACATACTCAAGGGCACATCAAAGATGTCGCTGGTGGATGCCATGAAGGCATGGACGATGGGGCAATGGGCGAGACGCAGGGACAAAAAGTGTGTGAATGTGGCACTGTGGGGGGGGAGGCTCTCGTCTCCTGGCGATGCCCACATCAACACACTCTTGAGTGGTTAGATGAACAATTCCATCAACAACAACAAAAAATACAGCAACAACATCAAAAAAATAACATTTTGGCGAGTAGGGATGATGAAAGAGATGCAGATTCTGCCCAGACCACTAGTAATGAAAAGAAGGTTCGTTCTCCACGTTTCAGTGACTATTGTGAGGGTCAGTCAGCTCCATCCAACACTCAGGCTAATCCCAAGGTTGTAAGCATTGACTCGTCGTTTTACCAGTTCCTGAAGTTGGCACCCCCCGATTTAGCCTACTACCCTCCTCTTAACAATGATCATGCAATGACAGCAGATGGAAATGAGGTTGATGATGTACAACCGATCGATCTCTCCCTTAAATCTAAATCATCAGCATCGCCAAAACTAACCTCTGTACAGTCAGCTCCATCCAACACTCAGGCTAATCCCAAGGTTGTAAGCATTGACTCGTCGTTTCTTAACAATGATCATGCAATGAGAGCAGATGGAAATGAGGTTGATGATGTACAGCCGATCGATCTCTCCCTTAAATCTAAACCATCAGCATCGCCAAAACTAACCTCTGTACAGTCAGCTCCATCCAACACTCAGGCTAAGTCCCTGAAGTTGGCACCCCCCGGTTTAGCCTACTACTCTGCTCTTAACAATGGTCATGCAATGAGAGCAGATGGAAATGAGGTTGATGATGACGAACACAGATTCATATGTGATATTTGCCAAAAAGTATATAAGCGAAAAGAAGCCTTAACAGAACACCGTCGACTCCATACAGGGGAGAAGCCTTTTGAATGTGACAAGTGTTTCAAGAGGTTCTCTTACAGGGGTTCCCATTCTAGACATAAACAGAAACACTGTCCAGTTTTACACTGTTTTACTTTCTTCAAGTTCATCCAGGAGTTCTCGTCTAATAACACTTTTAAGGGACCTATTTGATAAGTCCCATCATAAGATTAATTTCATATATTCTATCTCGTTTAATTCTTTCCGCATGTTGAGAACTTTGTATAGGACGCTTCATTTTGTATTTTTTCCACGCTTTGGTCCATGATAGTCTATCAGAGACCTTTATACGCTAAATACATCATTCTTACTATTCTAATATTAACACCATATTTCGGGCTGTACCCCACTACAGTTCTGAGAGCCTTGAGTCTGTCTCTACATTGTTGATGTAACTTATTGATTGCAGTTGAGGTACAAGGGACAGAGACTCCAAGGTATTTGAAAGAAGAGACATAGTCTATTGGTATGTCCCATCACTTAACCAATTTTCACTAATTGTAATATTTTTGGTATAAAAATTAGTACTTGCAAACTCAAAATATATGCAATAAGTCCTAAATCAGGCTTAATATATAAGATCAACGAAAAATGTTGTTTTTAATATAAATTATTGTTTTTAATATAAATTATAAAAATCAATGTGTTTTCATAATAATAAATATCCCATTGGAAACGGAAGAAGATGGTTCCCTCCTCCCAATCTTGCAGTAACCATAAAATTTATTTCGTGTCATAATACAGTATGAAGGATCAGACTCTTATAATCAGTGAAAATTTTGATGAACCTAGTGGGTGTAGCTAGTGTGTGTAGCTGTTGGGTGTGGCTTGTGTGTGTGTCTGTTGTGTTTAGCTAGTGTATGTAGTTAGCTGTTGGGTGTAGCTAGTGGGTGTAGCTAGTGTGTGTGGCTGTTGTGTTTTGTAGCTAGCTGTTGGGTGTAGCTAGTGGGTGTAGCTAGTGTGTGTAGCTGTTGGGTGTGACTTGTGTGTGTGGCTGTTGTGTTTTGTAGCTAGCTGTTGGGTGTAGCTAGCTGTTGGGTGTAGCTAGTGGGTGTAGCTAGTGTGTGTAGCTGTTGGGTGTGGCTGGTATGTGTGGCTGGTAGGTGCAGCTTGTGAGTGCAGCTTGTGAGTGCAGCTTGTGGGTGCAGCTTGTGGGTTTAGCTGGTGTGTGTAGCTTGTCATGCGACCAGTGGGACGAGGGTCACCAATGGTCGGTGGGGGTCAACGCCTTTGAAAGTATTCTATGTTGCTTTTATTGGACAGAATAAACAAAATGTGAAAACTAATAAAATTTATAGAAAATCTAACAAAATTCAAAAGTATATAATAATTTGAAACATTACGAACAAAAAAAAAAGTGAGGTACCACTTGAGGCACCCATTCTCAGTCTGTATCCTTCTGGGACCCAGTGCATTAAACTTCCACACCCACACCCACACCCACACCCACACCAACACCCACACCCACACCCACCACCCACACCCACATCACATACCACACCCACTACAGCCACACCAACCTATCACACCCACTCCAGCCAACCCAACATCCACACCAGCCAATCACACCCACACTACACCCACACCAATCTACCACAAGCCAATCACACCCACACCCACACTAGCCAACCCCACCCATGCCAAACCCTCAACCCACAACACCCACACCAACCATCCACACCAGTCAATCACACCCACACTACACCCACACCAACCCACCACACCCTCTACACCCACACCACCCACATCACATCCACACCAGCCAATCACACCCACCACACCCTCTACACCCACACCAACCCACCACACCCTCTACACCCACACCACCCACATCACATCCACACCAACCCACCACACCCTCTACACCCACACCAACCCACCACACCCTCTACACCCTCTACACCCACACCACCCACATCACATCCACACCAGCCAATCACACCCACCACACCCTCTACACCCACATCACATCCACACCAGCCAATCACAGCCACCACACCCTCTACACCCACAACACGCCATCACACCCACCACACCCACTCTACCCACAAAACTCCGCCACATCCACTACACCCACACACCCCTAAGACGATCACAGCTTTCACTACCACCCCCAGCCACCCCACTCCAGCTACACCATCCCACAACCCCAGCCACACCACAACCCCAGCCACACCACAACCCCAGCCACACCACAACCCCAGCCACACCACAACCCCAGCCACACCACAACCCCAGCCACACCACAACCCCAGCCACACCACAACCCCAGCCACACCACAACCCCAGCCACACCACAACCACAGCCACACCCCCGGGGAACAAGCACTAGGGGACACAGGTGGAGATCCAAATTATACAACAATCTAATTTTTATATTACCTGTTATTGAGATGATTTCGGAGCTTTTTAGTGGGGAGCTTTAGCTCCCCGCGACCCGGTCCTCGACCATGCCTTTTAACACTTTATAAAAAAAACTTCGTAGCGGCGTGGTAGTGCTCAGAACCTATATGGTGTCCAGTATATATACACCCACCCTAACAAGGAACTTTCATTTTTAGTAGTGAAAGTTAACAGAGACATGATAGTGGGTCAACGAGACAATGGGACAATAAATAAGCCGCAACACCTCGCACCTGCAGGATCTTTAAATCCTGTCACAGCACCTACCGAATGAGCTGAGAGAGAGAGAGAGAGAGAGAAAGTGAGAGAGTGACTGAGAGAGTAACTGAGAGAGTGAATGAGTGAGAGAGTGAGAGAGTGAGAGAGTGAGAGAGTGAATGAGAGAGAGAGTGAGAGAGAGAGAGAGAGAGAGAGAGAGAGAGAGAGAGAGAGAGAGAGAGAGAGAGAGAGAGAGAGAGAGAGAGAGAGAGTGAATGAGGGAGAGAGTGAGAGTGAGAGAGTGAGAGAGTGAATGAGTGAGAGAGTGAATGAGTGAGAGAGTGAGAGTGAGAGAGTGAGAGAGTGAATGAGTGAGAGTGAATGAGAGAGTGAATGAGAGAGTGAATGAGTGAGAGAGTGAGAGTGAGAGA
>NC_091210.1:7561201-7766201 GCF_040958095.1 Procambarus clarkii | reverse complement strand
TATATATATGACAATGTCAGACCACGGAGGAAAAATGAAACAGGAATTTCCTTAAGTACTTTCGTACTTAAGGAAATATACTTATATACGTACTTATATGTATATATATATATATATATATATATATATATATATATATATATATATATATATATGTATATATATATATATATATTTATGTATATATATATATAATGTATATATATATATATATAGATATATATATATATTTATATATATATATATATATATATATATATATATATATATATATATATATATATATATATATATATATATATATATATATATATATATACAACTTTAGAACACTTTCCCACCAGGAGACTCGAACCCTAGCCAGCACAGAAGCCTTCCAGCAACTGGCATAACAGGTACGCCTTAACCCTCTCCACCACCTGCTCAGACCCTTAAAAGAGATGGTAATTTCGGAGTATTTAAATACCACAAAGATCACCACCTCCCAAGAGCACTAGAGCAAGTGAAGGGTCATTTAGACGTTAATTTCATCAAGTCCCTGTTAATATGGGAAGACACAGTGTCTATGCTTAAGGCACAACTCTCCTAAACACGAGAGTCAAGTATACAACTTTAGAACACTTTCCCACCAGGAGACTCGAACCCTAGCCAGCACAGAAGCCTTCCAGCAACTGGCATAACAGGTACGCCTTAGCACTCTCCACCACCTGCTCAGACCCTTAAAAGAGATGGTAATTTCGGAGTATTTAAATACCACAAAGATCACCACCTCCCAAGAGCACTAGAGCAAGTGAGGGGTCATTTAGACGTTAATTTCATCAAGTCCCTGTTAATATGGGAAGACACAGTGTCTATGCTTAAGGCACAACTCTCCTAAACACGAGAGTCAAGTATACAACTTTAGAACACTTTCCCACCAGGAGACTCGAACCCTAGCCAGCACAGAAGCCTTCCAGCAACTGGCATAACAGGTACGCCTTAACCCTCTCCACCACCTGCTCAGACCCTTAAAAGAGATGGTAATTTCGGAGTATTTAAATACCACAAAGATCACCACCTCCCAAGAGCACTAGAGCAAGTGAGGGGTCATTTAGACGTTAATTTCATCAAGTCCCTGTTAATATGGGAAGACACAGTGTCTATGCTTAAGGCACAACTCTCCTAAACACGAGAGTCAAGTATACAACTTTAGAACACTTTCCCACCAGGAGACTCGAACCCTAGCCAGCACAGAAGCCTTCCAGCAACTGGCATAACAGGTACGCCTTAACCCTCTCCACCACCTGCTCAGGCCCTTAAAAGAGATGGTAATTTCGGAGTATTTAAATACCACAAAGATCACCACCTCCCAAGAGCACTAGAGCAAGTGAGGGGTCATTTAGACGTTAATTTCATCAAGTCCCTGTTAATATGGGAAGACACAGTGTCTATGCTTAAGGCACAACTCTCCTAAACACGAGAGTCAAGTATACAACTTTAGAACACTTTCCCACCAGGAGACTCGAACCCTAGCCAGCACAGAAGCCTTCCAGCAACTGGCATAACAGGTACGCCTTAACCCTCTCCACCACCTGCTCAGACCCTTAAAAGAGATGGTAATTTCGGAGTATTTAAATACCACAAAGATCACCACCTCCCAAGAGCACTAGAGCAAGTGAGGGGTCATTTAGACGTTAATTTCATCAAGTCCCTGTTAATATGGGAAGACACAGTGTCTATGCTTAAGGCACAACTCTCCTAAACACGAGAGTCAAGTATACAACTTTAGAACACTTTCACATCACACAGAACACATCATATATATATATATATATATATATATATATATATATATATATATATATGTCGTACCTAGTAGCCAGAATGCACTTCTCGTCCTACTATGCAAGACCCGATTTGCCTAATTGACTGAGTGATTTTCTTTATTTTAAAAATATTGTTTCCAATTGATTTATTTGAAATATTATTATTATATTATGTTAAGAACATAAATTAGTGACTTAGTTATGTTAAATGATTTACTTGTTAAATCTTTATTTTCATCCAATTATAAAGTACTTTTTTAAAGAGTGGTGGATACAAATATTTGTTGATGTTTTTATTGGGATATAAGCCAATGGCAATGTCAATAGTTAAAGGATTATTGTCATATATAATTTATTGATTTATTTATTTATATATATACAATAAGTTACATTGGGTTTATGAGAGTACATAGCATGATGTGTTTACGTTTTTATAAAGTCACTAGTATGCACAGCATTTTGGGGAGTTCCTTAATCTAATAGATAATATTAAGTAGGTAATTTCTAGCAAAATGGTTGGATTATTCAGATAAACCTTAAACACCATAAAATAATTGTTTAAATTATCCTTGGTCATTTTTAAACTTTTATGGTACATGCTGGAGTCAGGTCGCTGTATGCGCTGTATTCACAACTCGTATATTAGGTGGATATTGTTATGATCTCAGCCTGCAGGAGAAACGAGTCTCCTCCTTGAGAGTTATTCAGCAAGCCTGACCTAACCAGAAGGTCTAGGATATATAGAGGCGATAACACAGATGTAAAATAGCTGGTTGGATATGATGAACAATTTAAGATTATGGGAAGTGAAGAAGAAAACAGATAAATGACTGGCTAGGAGATGTGGACATTTTGCTGGAGGCGTGAGGCCGTTTCTGGAGGGTTTTGACCTCACTTGAGGCCATACATCACAGGGGGAAAGCCGCGCTCCGTTGAGCTCCCGTCAGAAGGGAACCCCTAGTGATATATCTCCAGGAGAAGAGAAGTGTGTAGACGTGCCAGCTGTAGAATCGAACTGGGAACGTTGTGGTCTCAAGTCCTGGTCGACGAGGAGAGTATTAAACCGCCCAGAGACATTTTTCGTGGGCTGTGGAATCGCCCTGACCAGGCTTCGTCAGAGGGAGGAGCGCCCTCGACCAGATAATCTGTGGTAAGCACGATATACGCCAGTTCATAGTGATTGCTTGTAGTTGGTCGTGTGCCCAGCGACAGTAGTAATGTTTATTGATAAGTTAGACATGTTTTAATAAGGCAGAAGGCCTGAAATAAGAGAGTGGAGAGGGAGGAACATGGAGCGACATCCGTCTCCTCTGAGCGCTGGCAGGCAACTGAGGGAGCCCGGCTCCTGATGGTGGAGGACCCTCCCAGCGTGAGTGAGGACCGCCGCCAGGCGAGGTGGAGCATGGACCCGCCCAACGGGGGAGTCCACTCTCATAGTATGTAGAGGACAGATAGAGGTTGGAGGCAAACATATTGTGTGATTATTTTTGTTTATGTGTTAAAGGGGAAATATTTTTATTGGAGTGTGGATGGGTTGCAGGTTGGTTTTTGGGGAAGAAGTTGCTGAGAACTTCGAAGCCAGCTCAGATGAAGTAATTGATGAGACTCCAAGGTAGTGGAGCAGAGGACCTCGAGCTGTGAGGAGAAGCAGTGAAGAGGAGTGTCACGTGCTTCTCTAGAGGTAGTGAAGCACCATAGTTGCTCGCTGGAACTTCATGGTATAGCAGCCAAGAGAGCTGTGGAGGAACCTAGCAGAAGGGTGAAGCACCGTAGTTGCTCAAGGAAAACTTCATGGTAGCAGCCTGGAGGAGCTGAAGAGGATCCTGGTAGAAACCCAGAAGAACTTGAAGAGATCAGGGTAGTGAACTTCCAGATGTGGAAGGGAAGTTCTGAATGATTACTTGTAGGGAGGTAATCGAGTGTTTGGTTGTCATTAGCGTGCAAGACGCAGTGAGAGGTGGGTGATTGTTTGCATTCTTATGTCAAGGAGTGTTTTATACTGAAGTTTAGAGTTACAATCGTAGGTTGGATTACCTACAGATGTATGTGTTCTTGGACTGATAGAGTGATCGATTGATCATTGCGGTGTATCAAGGAACATTTATGCTGATACATGTTATTGCATTCACATGCTGATTTTCATTGTACACATTTATAGATATATTCTCTTGCTGATAGTGCAGCATTGTAGTATAACACTTGATCTACTTGAAGAGGTAGATAGTATCAGGTGGGGAATCAGAAGATAGGATTCCACTTGATGAGCTGATGATAGAGTTCTGATGGTGTTGGAGAGCAACCTGATTGTAATAGTATAAAGTATAGGATTCATTATTATTATATGTGTGTATGTATTGTGTATGTGCTTTGTCCAGTAAATGTGTTCCAATTTGCTGGTGTTTGCCCTTTTCCTAGTGAGGCTTCCCATGAAATAGTACAGAAGGAGAGAGAGAGAGAAAGAACCAAGAACCACTGCCGTGGACAGGGTAGAAGGTAATACTAATAAGTCAAAAGGGGATTGAGGAGATCATATCACCTAAGGAGAGAGTGGGGAGTCACAGCGGCTCGTGTGGGTGTGTGCACGTGACAACGAGGCTAAGTGTTGGAGCCGTATCCCCTAAACGTGTGACGTTGAGCCCCTCTCCAAGAGCCAGAAGCGCCAAGGGTGATCTCCTAGTGAGGTATAAGCACTCTACCGAGTTGTGGGTTGGGTTGTCCGTAGAGAAGAATCAACGACGACAACACCCAACCAACCAACACACATCTATAATAAATTGGGGGCCTGTGTCTGGGAGAGTGAACTGACACACCCACACCCTGTCCACGATTGGATTTGTACACCCTTGCTGAAATAAACTGTGTGACCGCAGGTGTATATTCTCTCTCTTGGGAAGACTCGCAGGACAAGATGGATAAGGTGCAAGCGTTTGTGGAGTCAGGCAAGCTTGAGGACTTAGAAGGTTGCACGCGGGATCAATTGAAACAAATAGCAGAAAAATGTGGCATTAGGTTGAAAGCATCCAAAGTAGCTGGGATGAAGGATGAGATCCTGAGGCAGTTAAGAGCCAAAAATGAAGAGGCAGAACAAGGAGCCCAGAAAGGAGCTGAAAGTGGAAAGGAGGATGATGGGCAGGATGAAGTGAGATCCCAGGGATCGAGTAGGAGCAGCAAGAGTAGCCGCAGTAGCAGGAGTAGCCGAAATAGGAGCTTGGAAAGGTTCCAGTTAGGGCTCCAGATGCAGCGAGATGAGAGACAGTTCCAGCTGGAAAAGATGAAATTAGAACTCCAGATGAAAAATGAAGCCGAGAAGGAAAAAGAAAAAACCAGGCTGGAAGTAGAAAAAGAGAAAACCAGGCTGGAAGTAGAAAAAGAGAAACCAGACTGGAAGTAGAAAAAGAAAAAAACCAGAGAAAGAGAACTGGAGTTGGAACAGGAGAAAGAAAAAGAGAAAGCAAGACTAGAGGTCGAAACAGAAAAAGCACAGGTTGAAAAAAAAGCCCAGGTCGAAAGAGAAAAAGAGAGAACAAAACAAATGCAGAGAGAAGCGAATAGAACCTTGGCTGAGCAAAGGATTGAACATGGGTTGCCAGAGAGCACCACCCAGGTATCACACTCACAAGATGTTAGGGTTAGGGAGAAGGACATTCCCTTGTTTGTTCCTGAAGAGACAGAGAGCTTTTTCGAGCACTTTGAAAAGGTAGCCAGCATCAAGGAGTGGCCACAGGAGGAATGGGCCCAGCTGGTCCAGTTAAGATTGACCGGTGCAGCCAGAGAGGCATACACCCAATTGTCACTGGAAGAGTGCCAGGATTATGCCACGGTAAAGAGCAGCATATTGCGCTCGTTTCAGCTAACCCCAGCAGCTTATAAGAAGCACTTCAGAGAGATGATCAAAATTGGAGCGTGTACGTTTGCTGAGACAGCAAGGGATCTGGAAAGACGATTCCAGAAGTGGATTGAGGCTGCTGGAGTTGGATCTTATGCTGACCTGAAGCAACTGATGGTCATGGAGAAGTTCTTGGAGATGATGCATCCCGAAACAACGTTCAAGATCCAAGAAGCAGGGATAAAGGAGGTGAAAGATGCCGCAGAAAGAGCGGATATGATTACTGAAGCATATAAGAGCTTAAGTTAAGGGAGAACAGAGTGAGAAGCGAGGCAAGACGCAGCAATTGCAGACCCAGTGGAGTCTGGGGAGGAAGAAATTATGAGAGACCCCAGAGGAGTCTGGGGTGAGAAGAATTTTGATAAATGGGCAGATATACGTAAGTACCCTAAAACTCAGAAGAGTAGGTCGCGCACTTCGTCTGAAAGTGAAGATGGAGGAGCTAAACGAGAAACCTATTCGTTATTCAGGGAATCAAGAGTCCAGTAAAGCTCCACAGAGTACGAGTAGTACGTCTGGCCTGAGGAACTCCAATACGAGTGGGCAGAGTCAGAGCTACTCTGGTACATATAGAAGAGACTTTTCCCCGGTGAGGTGTTACAATTGTAACGGATTGGGTCACGTGATGCGAGATTGTAGGCAGAGCAAAAGAGTTGTGACCCTGGCCATGTGTGACTCCTGAACTAAATATGCTAAGGTGTTCGGAGACAAACCACAGAAGGTGAAGTTAGTGAACGAGAGATATAGGCCGTTCATGAGCAAAAGTTGGATCAGTATAGGAGGCCAACCTGAGGTAGAAGCTGGTATCTTAAGAGATACCGGAGCTAATCAGAGCTTGATTACGAGAAGCCTGATTGGGAATGATCGACGATTAGCTGGCAGTGGGAAGATGAAAGCATATGGGTTATTGTAGGAGAGTGACATGCCCGTTTGTACTGTCTAGCTAAGGTCGGAATATGTGTCGGCAGAGGTGATGTTGGGAGTGTGCCCCGACATACCTATTCCAGGAGTCCAAGTGATCCTGGGGAATGACTTGTGCGGGACAAAGGTGTTGCCAAGAGTCATGGCGGAGACTGTGCCAGAGGAGTGCCCAGAAGGCCACGGCACGGGTGGGACACCTGAGAGTGCGAACCTGACTGACATCCGAGGTGATGAGTTGGGAGGCCGCCAAGCCATTGAGTACCCTGTCTCGGTAGTGATAAAGGCAGAGGTGGCCGACGAGGGAGACGCTGGAGAATATAAGACAGTGTCGATTCAACCAGTAGAAGATATCGACGTAGATATCTTCTTCTTCTTCTTGATAGTAGGTGCAGTTTGCATGAAGGGTTTGTCCTCCCGATGACTGCACCAGTACAGATGTTGGTAGAGGCGTTTATGTTGAAGATGATAAGAGTTTCAAAAGTGCTTGTTGCGTTGTGCTGTAGACAGAGGAGCGGCGACTAGAACAGAGATGTGTTAAAGGGAGACTTGCCGCACTGTAGGACGGTGTGTTGTGTTTATGGCGTCAGCTGATCCTTGGTGTTTCGACGAGGCAGTTGTTTTCTGTGTTTATCTGTTGGTGGCGCCAGGTATAAATGTGGCGCGGGTCAGATGTGACCCAATTTGTTGGTCGATTGGAGATATTTAGCCAGTGCTTTGACTATTTGGTATTTTTCTTGTAACGAGTGGTCACCGCCTCCTAATATATGATCGATGGTAAAGGGTATTTTAAGTGAGATAAGTACTTGTTTGAAATTTACTCTGGCACTATAATGTCGGAAGCAATGTAGGAGATAGTGCTCGATTGTTTCAGGCACCTGACAGTGGATGCAGAGTTCGTTGATGTCTGTTCTGTACTTAGAGCTGTGTGCTGCTAGTTTGGTGTGTCCCAGCCTTAATCTGGTCATCGCTATATCAATTTCTCTGCTTTTATATCTGACATGTTTCCAAGTTTCCCATTTCTTTTTAATGGACCCATAGTACAAAGGTGAGCATGACGTTTTCCATTTCGTCGCAATAATCTTGGGTGATGGCATTCTTGAAGGCTCCTTTACGTGCAACATGGGGAATTGGATGATGGGTAATGTGAGGTGTGTTGTGCATTGCTTTGGCTAGTTGATCTACTAGTTCATTATGGAGAATACCACAATGCGCTGGGACCCATTGGATAGAGGTATCATAACCGTTCAAACGATGTTCATGAAGAAGTTGAAGACATGGGTAAACAAACTCCTTGCACGTTGTTCAAGAGTACGTAATTGCTTGAATCGCACTCTTGGAGTCATTGCAGATTGTATATGTCCCGATTGGTAATGTTGTGATTATTTGGAGAGCTTGATATAAGGCATATAATTCAGCTGTGAAAACAGATAGCTGGTTTGGTAACCGCCATCCCTGCTTGAGATGGTATTCCGGTATCCATACAGCGCTAGTGACCGAGGGTACGTTGTTCATGATGATGCGAGATCCATCTGTATAAATCGCTGTGGTATTTGGGTAGCAATTTTTCATTGTTGAGAGAAAGACTGAGGCTATGGCTGAGTTTGGTGCAGACTTTGGAATGTTGTCTTCGAGTTGTATTGTTGTATTAGGAGTTGTTTAAAGCCAGGGTAGAATAGGGGGAACAGTAAGTTGGGTTTCCGTGTTTTGGAGTAGAGAGAGGTCTATATTGAGGTTATTTGTAGCCCGTGTGAGGAAAGGTTGTGAGTGATTGGTTGGGAAGCGGGGGTTATGTGGGTTAATTGTTGGGTTAATTTTTGATCTGACATATTTCATTGATATTGAGATTTGATTGACGTAGATATAGCGTGGCTATTTGATGAAGGTCCAGCCCAGGAAAATGAGGTCTCGGTGAGGTCAAAAGTGAAGATGACCAGCCGAAGAAGACTCATGTGAAGAGAGGAGACCTGAGTGGAGCCCAGCACGCTGAAATTAAGAGTCGGAAGGTGAATGCAACTGTGCTGAGTAGGAATGACGAAGGATGTGGACAGACTCAGGACGGGAGTAGAGCGTCAAGTTGTCCACGAGCACAGAGGCATTTGGATAATGGAGTTAAGTTGTTTGAGATGTCAGGAGTTGACATGTTTCACAGAAAACGTGGAGAAAAGATAGTGAAGAAGAGTAATAGCCGAGAAAATGAAAGAAGAGACAGTATGTGTGGAGAGATGCTTACGAGCACACTAGGAGAGGTAAAACGACATGTAAGGTCGAGTGCTGTTGAGTGTAGTACAGTGCTCGAAGAAACTTTTAGGGAACGAAGAAGAGTTGAAGGAGAAGAAAGGGAGTTGTATAGAGGTGAGAAGTGTGGGAAGAGCATGTTGATGCAAGCATGGAGGAATAGAAGAAATCCGAGGACTCGATGGAAGTCAAACACGATGAGGTCTCGGATAAATGAGGAGACGAAAGGGAGGATCGTCGGTGAAGACGAGAGAGTGAAGTATGATGACAGGAGACGGAAGTATAATGGCAGTAGATAGAAGTGTGAAGACGACAGAGGAGGTACAGATAGTAGTTGTCTGACTCTGGACGTGAAGAGAAGAAGACGAGGAAACGGAGGGTGGAAACAATAACTAGAGTGGACCGATGGAGTGCAGGCATCCAAGGAGGACAGCCTAGCCAAGAGGTGCCAGAGAAGTCAGATCGTTTGCGAGAAGAGCATGTTTCTGGAGAGTTGTGAGACGGATGTTGCAAGGAGCAACAAACTAATTGTAGACTCCTAAGGGAGTATATCGGTTGAAGAACGAGACAGTGTGGTGGCAGATGTATTATCCCGAGCTTTGCCACTGGAATAACTCTCAAAAATAAGGGGAGGGGAGTGTTATGATCTCAGCCTACAGGAGAAACGAGTCTCCCCCATGAGAGTTATTCAGCAAGCCTGACCTAACCAGAAGGTCTAGGATATATAGAGGCGATAACACAGATATAAAATAGCTGGTTGGATATGATGAACAATTTAAGATTATGGGCAGTGAAGAAGAAAACAGATAAAAGACTGGCTAGGAGATGTGGACATTTTGCTGGAGGCGTGAGGCCGTTTCTGGAGGGTTTTGACCTCACTTGAGGCCAGACATCGCAGGGGGAAAGCCGCGCTCCGTTGAGCTCCCATCAGAAGGGAACCCCTAGTGATATATCTCCAAGAGAAGAGAAGTGTGTAGACGTGCCAGCTGTAGAATCGAACTGGGAACGTTGTGGTCTCAAGTCCTGGTCGACGAGGAGAGTATTAAACCGCCCAGAGACATTTTCGTGGGCTGTGGAATCGCCCTGACCAGGCTTCGTCAGAGGGAGGAGCGCCCTCGACCAGATAATCTGTGGTAAGCACGATATATGCCAGTTCATAGTGATTGCTTGTAGTTGGTCGTGTGCCCAGCGACAGTAGCAATGTTTATTGATAAGTTAGACATGTTTAATAAGGCAGAAGGCCTGAAATAAGAGAGTGGAGAGGGAGGAACACGGAGCGACATCCGTCTCCTCTGAACGCTGGCAGGCAACTGAGGGAGCCCGGCTCCTGATGGCGTAGGACCCTCCCAGCGTGAGTGAGGACCGCCGCCAGGCGAGGTGGAGCATGGACCCGCCCAACGGGGTAGTCCACTCTCACAGTATGTAGAGGACAGATAGAGGTTGGAGGCAAACATATTGTGTGATTATTTTTGTTTATGTGTTAAAGGGGAAACATTTTTTTTGGAGTGTCGATGGGTTGCAGGTTTGTCTTTGGGGAAGAAGTTGCTGAGAACTTCGAAGCCAGCACAGATGAAGTAATTGATGAGACTCCAAGGTAGTGGAGCAGAGGACCTCGAGCTGTGAGGAGAAGCAGTGAAGAGGAGTGTCACGTGCTTCTCTAGAGGTAGTGAAGCACCATAGTTGCTCGAGGGAACTTCATGGTATAGCAGCCAAGAGAGCTGTGGAGGAACCTAGCAGAAGGGTGAAGCACCATAGTTGCTCAAGGAAAACTTCATGGTAGCAGCCTGGAGGATCTGAAGAGGATCCTGGTAGAAACCCAGAAGAACTTGAAGAGATCAGGGTAGTGAACTTCCAGATGTGGAAGGGAAGTTCTGAATGATTACTTGTAGGGAGGTAATCGAGTGTTTGGTTGTCATTAGTGTGCAAGACGCAGTGAGAGGTGGGTGATTGTTTGCATTCTTATGTCAAGGAGTGCTTTATACTGAAGTTTTAGAGTTACAATCGTAGGCTAGATTACCTACAGATGTATGTGTTCTAGGACTGATAGGGTGATCGATTGATCATTGCGGTGTATCAAGGAACATTTATGCTGATACATGTTATTGCATTCACATGCTGATTTTCATTATACACATTTATAGATATATTCTCTTGCTGATAGAGCAACATTGTAGTTTAACACTTGATCTACTTGAAGAGGTAGATAGTATCAGGTGGTGAATCAGAAAATAGGATACCACTTGATAAGCTGAGTTCTGATGGTGTTGGAGAGCAACCTGATTGTAATAGTATAAAGTATAGGATTCATTATTATTATATGTGTGTATGTATTGTGTATGTGCTTTGTCCAGTAAATGTGTTTCCAATTTGCTGGTGTTTGCCCTTGTCCTAGTGAGGCTTCCCATGAAATAGTACAGAAGGAGAGAGAGAGAGAAAGAACCAAGAACCACTGCTGTGGACAGGGTAGAAGGTAATACTAATAGGTCAAAGGGGGATTGAGGAGATCATATCACCTAAGTAGAGAGTGGGGAGTCACAGCGGCTCGAGTGGGTGTGTGCACGTGACAACGAGGCTAAGTGTTGGAGTTGCATCCCCTAAACGTGTGAAGTTGAGCTCCTCTCCAAGAGCCAGAAGCGCCAAGGGTGATCTCCTAGAGAGGTATAAGCACTCTACCGAGTTGTGGGTTGGGTGGTCCGTAGAGAAGTATCAACGACGACAACACCCAACCAACCAACACACATGTATAATAATATATATTGCCATTTCTCAGGCCTGGTTTATTCCCCCGCATGTTGTGATGCATGATGGTGGTTTGGGTTCAGTACTGACAGTAAGTACTGCCTTTCCATTCTTATTAATAATATTATTCGGTGAGCGGTGACTTTCTATTAAGTGGAGGGGAAACTTTAAATGTAAATTGATGAGAATCAGGAAGCAAAAATAATAAGTGTCATGAAATTTAATTATTTAATAAATTTATAAGTTGTTTAGCTGGAGGGGCTATTTTCTGGGCATAAGAAACAATTGATTTGTATTGATATTGATGATAGGTTAATATAAATGTAATAAATAAAAGCGCTATAATACCAATTAATAATGACAAGAATGATTTATATATATTTGTTCCTAGTAGATAAAACGTGACTAATAAAACTAATCAAGAAAGAGAGATACATAAAAGAAATAGCCCAATTTGTAATTTTCTTACCGACATTGACTTTTTCTGGTGCTATTTCTGTATTCTTATTATTATTTTGCCCATGAGTAGTTGTTATTGGACCCCAGTAAGAATCTTTATGTATTCTGTTAGCAGTTCTCAACTCTGCAACATGCGGCTGGGGTAATAACTGAGGCCGTTGTTGAGGATTTACAGTATTCTTTGTTGATGAAGTTGTTATTAACGAACTTAGAGTATGAGTCATCGTGGTAAAATCGATTTACTTTAATTTTTTTTAATTTTACATTTAATTAATCTTTTACTATCAAAGGGTATTAGTACATTTAGTCGATGGCTATTTGTGTATATTAGGGCTTCCCCCAGTAGGATAAAAGGCCGTTTTTTTCTGCATCCCAACGATGGCTGAAAGGAAAACGATGTATATATTCTTAGTTGTTGGTCCTATCATTCAGGTTGAAAACACTATCTAAAGTTTCTAATATTCAATTTAAACATTGAGACCGAGAGTGCTTAAATGGAACTAAATGGTTAGCAGCTTCAGTTTCTTCTAAAATACAACAACACACTGATATATACACAGAAATCACAATAGCGTGATGCATCAAATGAACAAATCCACAAGGAACGCAATTTTTTTAGCGTTAGGGACCTCTGAACTTGAGTAGGATCATAGTTTAAAAAAAACCCGGTTACGGCAAGGCTCGTAACAGTATGATTTGATGTCAACTAGTGTGAAGCAGGATATCATAAATTACTATAATATTAATTCGTGAAGATAACATCTTGTTGCTCATGCAAATAGCAAGCATTGTAAAATAACGAATGGTGGTGTTTAGTGCATCTACATAAGTTATCTTACTTAACTGATAATGGCAACAATGTTTCTCTTTTCTCCCTCAAGTATCGTTAAATCGCAACTTTTAGATTCCAATAATAGTTAATTTGGTTAAATGAGGGCAACAATTATTTTCTTACCTCAGGCTAGTATTACCAATATTTTATTGCCGAGCCTTTATAGTGTATGACACTTATTGAAGGTCAATTTCAAGGCTAGAGCTATCGGTTCACCCTAGTAAGTTCATCTATTGTGGGGTTCGAATATCTTTACTCGATGAGATCCCCTCCCGCTTGGCACGATTAAAGAAACAATGTGACATAAAGATGAATTACTGGCAGGCATTTTTAGTCCAATTAGAGTCAGACCGAGGCTATATGGGCTGTGGGTTTGTAGTGATTTTGAGGCAGGATAGGCACAGAATGTGTTGTTAAAACTGAGGCTGTGCTAATATATTCAATGTCATGGTATGATTAATTTATATTAGTTCTATGATAAATTGTCTCATTACCTTATATTTGTGATATATATGTTATCTTTACAATATATCATCTTTGAAATTTTTAGATAACTGTCACTCAATTTTTGCCTAAAATGTAATTTTGTATTTAGATTGCTGTGCATCTCTTTAGTCTGGCCAGCATTGAAAAGATTGGTATATGAACAAATCCACAAAGGCCGTCATGAGGGTTCGAACCTACGTCCAGCATGATTCCAGATGCGCCTTAGTCGACTGAGCCCCGACATGGTCATAAGAATTGCAACCTGGGAGTGATACTGCCCTCACGCGGCTCCTGCAGCCTCTCAAAGACATAAAAAAGTCGAATACGGCATGTCAGGGATCATCCCGGACATATGTTCGAACCCTAATCACGGCCCTTGTGACTTTGTTCATTTGATATATCACGCTATTGTTAATTCTGTACGTAGTGTAGTGTAGATTTGTATATGTTTCCAGTTTAGTTCCTGATCCAGGTAATGGCATTATCTACTTGCTGTTCTGTTACTGTTTTCTCTTGTATAACTAAATACTGTACTTTTCATGTTTAATTTTTAAAATATATACTACCATTTTCAAATAAAGTTTTTAATTGATTTACATAATACCACCACTGGCTCATTCGTTATGAGCAATAAGTTATCAAATAAGAACTGGTGGGATGATTGGATATCTTTAATGGTAATCTAATCTGAATTTTTTTTAACCCGATATTCCTCAATTATTCTTACACTGGAAAATCGATTTGCATAATATTTAGAGTTGGTATTTCACTTCAGTGGTATACAAGTGGTTCATCAAGGACGGTTTATTTCAACACTTTACAGAAACCTCTAGAATCATGATGGTTCATGAAAAATAACAATTGTGGTATCTGTTGACAGGCTTGCAGCCCTTCACGTGGCAGCTGCAGGTGGTCACGACAACACTGTGATGAACCTCCTCAACGCTGGAGCAGACATCAACACTACAGATAAGTATGGTAAGGATCACACTTAAGCATCCCAACATAATACAACACTCATGTCACACAACACAGCAAACGTATGTGTAACAAAATATAATTAATTTTATAATACAATATGTAGTACTAATAGTGTCAAAGTTCCCCAGCCTGTTTAAGAGACAATAAATGTTCAACATTTATTATTCAGAAAAAAAATGCACTCAATAATAATCATACTGTAGTGCAACATATTACATATATTTTGCTACATAATTCACTATGTATATGAGCAAGCAAATTGCTTAATTGTTCAATTGACAGACATTACAGAACATGTAGAGTGACACACAACATAATACATTTATGGTATCACGCAATACTCTACATGTATGCCACATAACACACCGTCACGTATTGAATATATAATACACAACTTAAGGTGTTACACAATTCATATAGTGTCCAAAACACATTTCAATTATGGCATCAAACAATGCAATAAACTTAATGTATGACATATTTCAAAACACCTCTGATAACTAACTACCATTATAGACATCAAATATGATGTCTCTCAATACACAATGCTTATAAGGGCGCAAAACGAAGAAAAACAAAAAGGTATCAAGTTTAAGTCACATTGAAACATATTCATTGTAGCATACAGTGCACAATATATGTGATGTCACCCCCACACACTACACTTATGACAACACCAAACAACCATGTAGATGATGACTCACAATTTGTCTGTTGTTTTAGATTCAGCTACTCAGAACGAAGTGTCCATGTAGCACGGGCTATAGTAAAATTATTCATTGACACCACTAGAATTTTGTTTGGAAATAAATAAATCAATACTTTTCCATTTTAATAAGTACCAATTTGACAATTAAGGGGCCCCTGGTTCTTGTGTACCAAAACTTCCTCACACACAATTTTTTGTCAATAGTATCTTCAGGGAAAATGCTCCAATTTTTTCCGAATGGATCAACATCATACCATGAACAGAAAAAAGCTAAAAAGAAGTAAATAAAACAAATCACAATTTCAAATTTGGTGTCAAAATATTAATATGTAACAAATTGTTATTTTATTCATCGTGGTTTCAGAATGGCATATAACGTTCAAGTTTCTTATAGCAAAATATTGTTTGAGAGTATAGTTTACTGTAAAACATTTTATCAATATTGCCATCCAAATATGTTCAAAATTTGGACGGAAACAAATTAAAACTCCAAACGTTATGGAGTGATGACTAAACGAAAACAAGAAAATATTAGAACTAAGGACTTTGCACATAATATGTAAAAATGGTGAGAATCGGTAAGAAACTGAATTTTTGACAGTGTCTGAAAGTTGAAATTCCTGTTTTAGAGATAATTGAAGTTATCGCCAATGACTATGTTAGTTCTAAGTAATGAATTTTCTTGTATGTGTTAATAAACATTGCTTGGCATTCGTACTCGAATATGTGAAAGTTGTAGATCAATGTGTTGAAATAATATGAAGTAAATGAAAATGAAGTATGAAATGAAGTAAAGAAAAAATAACCCCCAAAAAACAAAGTATAGGGATTGGTTTGGGATAAGAAACAAGTATTTTGCAGTAACTTTAATGTTCATACATAAGTGATAAAGCCCCAATCTGGTCCTCATTCATTAATACAACCAAAAGAGACAAAGAGAATAGAGTTTGAAATCTGTAAATAAATAGGACCCCCCCTTAAAAAAGTCAACCTCTGCCATCTGTGGCTGATTAATACACTATCGGTAACTTTGGACCGGACTCGCGTCCATTATTTTTCTCCTGAATCCTAACTTTGGACCGGACTTTCGTCCACAAAAAAAAAATATTTGTATAAAATTCATTTTTTATCCAATCGACCTCGGGATAGTACCAAAATAAGCGCCTTTAGAATGCGCACAATTTGATGCCAAAATGGAAGATGTAACATGAAACTTGATGTCCGAACACTTATATGATTATAAACAGGCTTTTGGTCAAAAATTTTAAATATTTTGTTAAAATTCTATTTATTATGCTATTATGTTGGGACTAGTTTTAAGATGCGCGCCTTTACGTCGCGAACAATTTGATACCAAAATGAAAGATGTGACAAAAAAATTTATGTCAGAACACTGGAAAGATATAAATAATTTTGTGATGATGAGCTTCCAGAATTAAAATGTTTGTTAAAATTCCAGTTATTGCTCTATTATTATGGGACTAGTTTTAACATACGCGCCTTTTTATTGCGAACAAATTGATACTAAAATGAAAGACGTAACACGAAAATTGATGTTATCAAACTGAACGAGTAGACACATTAGGTTGCAGTGTACAAATTGGTGCTCATTCACGGGTAACTTTAGGCTTTTCTGCGGGGAGGCACTCCAAACTTTTGTACATTATATTCATACACATCTGTAGGGAATTTAATTGCGAACACAATGATACCAAAACGAGCAACGTAGCACGAGAATTAAGGTGAGAAAAATGGAACAAGTAAGCACATTTTACGGATTTTGTGTGCTCACGGGTAACTTTTGCCGACTTTAGGCTTTGCTGTTGGGAGTCACGCCAGGCCTTTGGACATTATATTTATACACGCCTATAGGGAATTTAATTGCGAACACAATGATACTAAAACGAGCGACGTAGCACGATAATTAACGTGAGAAAGCTGAAACGAGTATACACATTTAGGTGTCACTGCGCGCTTGCCCGCACGGTCGCCCGCACGCCGGGTGCATGACCCCTAAGTTGACCGCGCGCCTGCCCGGTGACAGATAGTGTTTAATTAACATGTTGACCAATTTCCTTCCAACTTCACATGCTTAGTATCGGATATGCATTCTCCAAGATGTTGAATTCACAAAAAAATCTGCAAAGAAATTAGCGGGGGAAATGGTTGTGAGATTTTCGTACAAAGGGACGTATGAAATATTGTCATTGGGCAATGTATTTATGTGATATATAATAAAATGCAGCATAATAACACACTAACATTATCATTAGTAGTGAAATACGGTCCTCTAGGTGGCACAAGCTGCATATCCACTTTGTTGACCCTTTTGACTATTACCTTTCTTCCCTTCTGTGGTGCCTCCTTGTTGTGGTGAGGGGCTCACGTACACCTCCCTGGGACCGGTGTGGGTTGCCTTTGTCCCCTCTTTAGGTGGTGTTTGTGTTAAAGGGCACCACGTAGAGGCCTTGTGAGCCATCGGACCACCCGCTGGAGGGGTAGCCCGTGAGGGGCCGCGCTGAGTGGATGGTTGGGTGTCCCGGCTGGGGCGATATTGGAAATGGGTCTTAGCACCAGTGTGGGAGAATGGACGATGTAGTAGGACTCCCCTGTTGAAAAGGGGGAGCTCCGCTGGAGACGACGCGCCCCTCCAGCACTAGCCCGCGCTCGGCCTCCCTGGCTGCCCTGTATTATAGATTGTGTGGGGTTGGTTGGTGGTGTCGTCGTTGTTCCTCCTTTACAGATAACCCAACCCACAACTCGGTAGAGTGCTTATACCTCACTAGGAGATCACACTCGGCGCTTCTGGCCCTTGGAGAGGGGTTCAACGTCACACATTTAGGGGATGCGGCTCCAACACTTAGCCTCGTTGTCACGTGCACACACCCACTCGAGCCGCTGTGACTCCCCACTCTCTCCTTAGGTGATATGATCTCAATCTCCCTTTGACTTATTAGTATTACCTTCTACCCTGTCCACAGAAGTGGTTCTTGGTTCTTTCTCTCTCTCTCTCCTTCTGTACTATTTCATGGGAAGCCTCACTAGGACAAATACCAGCAAATTTGAATACATTTACTGGACAGAGCACATACACAATACATATACACATATAATAATAATGAATCCTATACTCTATACTATTACAATCAGGTTGCTCTCCAACACCATCAGAACTCTATTATCAGTTTACCAAGTGGTATCCTATCTTCTGATTCACCACCTGATACTATCAACCTCCTCAAGTAGATCAAGTCTACATACACTGTTGCACTATCAACAAGAGAAATATATATATATATATATATATATATATATATATATATATATATATATATATATATATATATATAGATATATATATATATGTCGTACCTAGTAGCCAGAACTCACTTCTCAGCCTACTATTCAAGGCCCGATTTGCCTAATAAGCCAAGTTTTCCTGAATTAATGTATTTACTATAATTTTTTTCTTATGAAATGATAAAGCTACCCTTTTCACTATGTATGAGGTCAATTTTTTTTTATTGGAGTTAAAATTAACGTAGATATATGACGGAACCTAACCAACCCTACCTAACCTAACCTAACGTATATATATAGGTAAGGTTAGGTTAGGTAGCCAAAAAAATCTAGGTTAGGTTAGGTTAGGTAGGTTAGGTAGACGAAAAAACATTAATTCATGAAAACTTGGCTTATTAGGCAAATCGGGCCTTGCATAGTAGGCTGAGAAGTGAGTTCTGGCTACTAGGTACGACATATATATATATATATATATATATATATATATATATATATATATATATATATATATATATATATATATGTATGTATATATATATATATATATATATATATATATATATATATATATATATATATATATATATATATATATATATATATATATATATATATTTATATATATATACATATATATATACATATATATATACATATATATATATACATATATATATATATATATATATATATATATATATATATATATATATATATATATATATATATATATATATATTTTTTTTTTATGGAAGGGAGTACCACCTCTAGCTGGAAGAAGGGGGACCCATAGCCTCGGAGGAAACACCGCATAACGCATTAGAGGGAATGTTTAGATCCCCTCCAATACAGTTTCTGTGTGCTTTTCTCCTACCACCCCCTTCCTTTTTTATTTTTTGTGCTTTATTATGCATTTGATGGTTACAAGATATACATGGGTTGATACAAAAATAATAATGCAAAAAGGTGCTTAAAGGTTATGGATCTCTTGAAAAACACAACAATGGGAAACATGATGAATGTCACAGACGGGTTCGATCATTGTTGCAAGTCAAACACTTCTTCGAATTCCTCTGAAGTTGGACTAGTGCCCAAGACGCAACAGGCATTTCCCCTCTGAATCGCAACACTGAGGCGCTGGAACAAGAAACTTTTTGCTCTCTGGTCTTTTGTAGCGCTGATCAATTTGTCCCCCAATTCCTTCAGGAACTTCAATGCACATTTTCCCCACGAACCGAGGGTCTCCGAGCCGATTGGAACAAAGCTGTAGCAGTGTGCTAGACCTCTATATTTAATAATTTTCTGTGATTCCCTGAAAGAAGCAGCACCACCGCTTTCACGTGTGCTGTAGTGGAGGTAGGTACTGGCCAGTGTGGCAGCGCACGTGTAGTCCCATACCACTTGCTTACCATCCTTCCAAGGTAGCAAGGTGACCCCATCAGGGTGCTTCTGAGGGTCGTTAGGTCTGGATAAGTGTGGTTCTCTTTGTGCCGGGCAGCGGGCTGTGGCGAGGCTCCTCTTGATGATGTCGTTGACTTCTTCTTGTCTTGCAATTTTACCCTGTAATTTACGACATACCAGACCATGACGACCATATTGGTCTGCCATCGCAGTTCCGCAGATGCACCTATGTTCGGATGAGGATGGGGGCGGCAAGGCGAAGGGCAACTCCAATGCGGAGAGCGTCATGACTGAGGCGAGTTCCCAGGGCTGCATTGGGCACAGCAAATAAGAAATCCCCGGCGTGGGGTGCTGTTACCGCTAGGAGGCGGGCTTTGCTTTTCAGCATCAGCGTTGTCAATCATTGCTGTGACAGTCTTTTCCATTATGGGGCTATCCCAGTGGGCCTGCTTGTGGTATTTTGGGACTTGTGGTCGGGGTTGAGGGTCTGCAATGGTGTCCCATTGTCTGGCTGCTTCGATGAACGTTTGATCATGAGTTCCCGCTGTCTCTCTCATATGCTCTGGTAGGATCTGCCCTACCAATTCGTTGGCTGCTATACATGAGGATAAGAATGCTGGAAGTGCTACCTCAGTTGCCTTTCGTATGCCTATCCCTCCAAATCTCACTGGTAGTGTTGCTTGGTCCCACTGACTGTCATCTAAATCTAGGTTGAGCGCCTTCCTGAATATTGACCTGAGGAGCTCATCATATTGATTTAGAAGTGGGTTGCCAAAAGTTGGTGCACACCTTAAGAAGTATGTTAGCCTGGGCAAGGTAAGGCACTTTGTGAGAAGGTAGAGGGCATCGTGGGAGTCCAAATCCCCAATTCTCTCTTCCATCCTCTTTAGGTCTCTAAACTTTTCGTCAAGGACCGCAGCAATAGCATTGTGGCCCAGAGGTGCTCCGAGTAGTGTGCTGTCGGTAGGTTTAACGACTGAGGCTTCTGGTAGAACTGATTTCACTGCTCTAATGATTACTTCACTGGATGCAATAATTTCGCACTTGTAGGGGTTAAGAACGAGACCCATGGACTCCCCCCGTGTCTTCACCAGCTGTAGGTCTTCTAGCAGGGAATCTTGTGTGCCTGCCAGAGTGCCATCATCCAGGAACCAGATGTTGAGCTCGCTGGACAGTCTGGTTGTAATTTCTCGAACCGCTATGCAAAAGAGGAACGGTGCAAGTGGGTCACCCTGTTGAATTCCCTCTGCTGAGGTGACTTCATGTTTGCCAAACAGGAGGGTTGAGTCTTTGCTGTAGCCTGCTGACACAAACGGGAGAATGCTTGGGCAATGTTCCTGGACTGCAGTGAGGATTGCTTCCCTTTTGACCGTGTTGAAAGCGTTTTTAAAATCTAATTTTACTACTGCCTGGTCTTCAGTAAGAGAGCTAATGTATGCTCGTGCAGCATGAGCCGCTGCTTCACAGCCTTGGGGGACTCCAAACCCCAGCTGGTTGGGTTGCAGCATGGTGGCTGCTTCCATTCGGATACTTCTGACAGCAGCCCTTGCAACTAGGCGGCGAAAGGTATTACCAACGGCAATGGGTCTGATCCCTCCCCCCTTCTTTTTCAGGGCACATAGGGATGCACCAAAGAAGAATGGTTTGATTTCATCAGGGATTAACCCGGCGAGGCAGTTGTTGACAAACGTTGTGATTTCTGTCTGGAGCGCTTCTGCAGCTGGGCCAAGAACAGGGTTCACCATTTCCTTCACATGTTGAGGTCTTACCCCTGTGTAGCCTCCTGAGGAGCCCGGGGGAAATGAAACGATAACTTTATAAACCTCTGACTCCCGGAGGATGAGAGGTTCCTGGTTAGGGGCGAGCCTGACCTGTGGGGGAGGTTCACCTACGGCCCTGAGGGGGTGTTTTTCTCTCAGTGCTTGGGCTGTGGTTTCATCCCTGGGCAAAATTTTGTCCTCACTTGTGATCAACCTGAGTGCCCCGACTGTATTGCCCTCTTCAATTTTCTTGCTGACTTGGGTACCTAATTTTCTGTTGTCGCTGATTGTCGTACTTGGTCTGCCTCGGCGGTGTTTGGTGTGTTTGGGGAGGCGGACTAGGTTGTCAGCCCTAGGAAAATCCCTAATTGCTTTATTGACGGAAGAGGCCAGTGTCTTGCCTCCTCTGTCTGGTACACCTAAGCATGCGTTGCCAAAAAGTACCAGATTGTGCCAGGCTTTGATGGTATCAGGTGCATCAAGGTTATTTGACCCTCTGTTGACTTTTGCGATGAGGTCCATGTATTTCCCTGCAGCAAATGGGCGAGAGGCCTTTGGGATGTGGGTGAGTGTCCTGGTTGACGTTGCTTTAATTGCCTCTAGCAGGTCGTCTGTTGCAATGTAATCTGTTGCGATTTGTACTGGTGCAACAGGCTCCTGAGTGCTGCCTCCTCCCACGGGAGGCCTCCCTGACCCAGGACAGTCACCATGCTGGCGTATGACTCTGGAGACAGAGTTGATGCTGATGTTGTTCCCACAACCACTGCATGTGCCTCTCCTTTGATTGGCTTCGGGAGGGGTGAGCTGGCTGGTAGCGACTTCTTCTGCCATCCCCTTAGGTAAAGTGAATGTCACCTTGCACTGGAGTATTTGTCTCTCCCTCCTGGCTGGGGGGGACGAGGTTGTCCCCTATACTATGCGTCATGTCTGGGCAGATGTCTGGGGTGGGTGGGCTCGTGGAGGTGGTGGGTGGGGGTTGGGAAGCTGCGCTGGCCCGGTCTGGGAGGGGGGCCGGGGAGGAGAAGGCGCGACTACCTGATCGTGGGAGGTGAGGGCGGGGGAGCGGAAGACACTGCACCACACGGAGGGGGAGGGGGGGGGGAGACACTACACAAGTGGAGTGGGCGAGCGGGAGGCACTACACTCACTGGGGGGGAGGCACTACACTCAGGGGGTGGGGGGGGGGGAGGGTTGTTGTGGCACGTAACACTTGGATAATTTCCTTTTGTCACTAAACACTGGTGAATGTGTCGTGGCTCACTGGGTGTGGTGCTCTCAACACGATACTCACAATGGTCCAGTCACCACAGGACTGGACTCAACTTATCTTTTTCAAGCACTTATTGGCACACTGGTGACCCAGTCTCTTGACCCCACCACATGTGTCCTTCCACCCTTTCCTGGTGAGGGAGCCGTAGGGCGTGTGACGTGTGTGGGCGTGGGCTGACGGTGGGCGTGGGGTGGCGGTGGGCGTAGGGTTGCGTGGGGTGACGGTGGTCGTGGGGTGGCGGTGGGCGTAGGGTTGCGTGGGGTGACGGTGGTCGTGGGGTGGACGATGGTCGTCGGGTCAGCCGCCGGGAGAGGGTAGCTGGGTGGGCTGGCGAGGCCTGTGGGAGGCTAGGGAGAGGGGGGAGAAGGTATCCCGGTCACACACAATTAACACAAAGTTTCACTGGTGCATTATGTTTATCACTACAAACTCACCGTTCACCTGAAAAGACGCACACATTCACTTATAAGTCTGCTGAAATACAAGCAGGTTTGTGAGCCTCCCCTTCACTCCCCCCCCCTCCACATGAGGCCTCCTCCCCGCCTGGAGGCTGTTGTTTATGGAGGCACTGAGATAACCCTCAGCCAGGCCTGTGTCCTTCCCCTCCCTAGCACGCCTCCCGCCAGGACAACACACCTTTTACAGTTGATTCTGTTGCACTGCTGGAGAGGTAGGCTTCCTCGACCCACTAAGAGTCTTCAGCAGGTATTAACACAGACATGAGTCGATTCTTGACTTCCTCAGGCACTGGTATCCTTGTTGAAGGGCACAAATGTGGGACCCAACCCCCTGCACGACCGACTGCTACTACTGCCACCTACCTAACTCCACCTACCCTAACCTACCACCTACCCTAACTACTGCCACCTACCCTAATATATATATATATATATATATATATATATATATATATATATATATATATATATATATATATATATATATATATATATATATAAATGTGTACAATGAAAACCAGCATGTGAATGCAATAACATATATCAGCATAAATGTTCCTTGATACACCGCAATGATCAATCGATTACCCTATCAGTCCTAGAACGCATACATCTGTAGGTAATCCAGCCTACGATCGTAACTCTAAACTTCAGTATAAAACACTCCTTGACATAAGAATGCAAACAATCACTCACCTCTCACTGCGTCTTGCATGCTAATGACAACCAAACACTATCAACTCCCTACAAGTAATCCACCAGAACTTCCCTTCCACCTCTGGAAGTTTACTATCCTGATATATTTAGGTTCTTCCGGGTTTACTACCAGGATCCTCTGCAGCTCCTCCAGGCTGCTATCATGAAGTTTCCTTGAGCATCTACGGTGCTTCACCCTTCTGCTAGGTTCCTCCACAGCTCTCCTGGCTGCTACACCATGAAGTTCACTGGAGCAACTATGGTGCTTCACCACCTCTACAGAAGCACGTGACACTCCTCTTCACTGCTTCTCCTCACAGCTCGAGGTCCTCTGCTCCACTACCTTGGAGTCTCATCAACTACTCCCTCTGTGCTGGCTTCGAAGTTCTCAGCAACTTCTTCCCCAAAGACAAACCTGCAACCCATCGACACTCCAATAAAAATGTTTCCCCTCTAATACATAAACAAAAATAATCACACAATATGTTTGCCTCAAACCTCTATCTGTCCTCTACATACAGTGAGAGTGGACTCCCCCGTTAGGCGGGTCCATGCTCCACCTAGCCCGGCGGTGGTCCTCACTCACACTGGGAGGGTCCTCCGCCGTCAGGAGCCGAGCTCCCTGAGTTGCCTGCCAGCGCTTAGAGGGGACGGACGTCGCTCCATGTTCCTCTCTCTCCACTCTCTTATTTTAGGCTTTCTGCCTTATCAAAACATGTCTAACTTATAAATAAACATCGCTACTGTCGCGGGGCACACGACCAACTACTAGCAATCACTATGAACTGGCTTAAATCGTGCTTACCACAGATTGTCTAGTCGAGGGCGCTATCCCTCTGACAGAGCTTGGTCAGGGCGCTTCCACGGCCCACAATAATGTCTTTGGGCGGCTTAATACTCTCCTCGTCGACCAGGACTTAAGACCACAACGTTCCCAGCTCGATACTACAGCTGTCACGTCTACACACTTCTCTTCTCTTGGAGATATATCACTAGGGGTTCCTTTCTGATGGGAGCTCAAACGGAGCGCGGCTTTCTCCCTGCGATGTCTGGCCTCAAATGAGGTCAATGCCCTTCAGAAACGAGCCTCACGCCTCCAGCAAAATGTCCTCATCTCCTAGCCAGTCATTTATCTATTTTCTTCTTCACTGCCCATAATCTTAAATTGTTCATCATATCCAACCAGCTATTTTACATCTGTGTTATCGCCTCTATATATCCTAGACCTTCTGGTTAGGTCAGGCTTGCTGAATAACTCTCAAGGGGGGAGACTCGTTTCTCCTGCAGGCTGAGATCATAACACCTGGTAGGTGGTTCCAGGTCCCAAACCTTTGAAATTGCTTGCTGCATGGATGACGACACGACTTCTCTTACCCAGTCTCATGGGGTTGGTGACCAGTCCCCTGAGTTGGACCGTCCTGGAAGACCGAGCCCGGTTTAGGCCCAGACTGTACTCTTCCACCCTCCTCCCCTCCCTCCTCTGTGGTTGGGTCGAGCCCCAAGCCTGCTGTGGTGACCGCCTCGTCCCCTTGCACGGCTCCATCTCTGATTGTGACTACTGCGCCTTATGACCCACCTCTCTCTAAAGGCTCTCATCGCAGTCCCCGCCACGGCCGCTCTCATATGCTCCCTTCCCATACTAATTCATTCCATGCTTTGTTTGGTCCTGCTATGTGGCCTAAGTACTTTGACCTCCATCCTTTAGATTCGAATCCTACTGACGATTTTTCCCTTCATAGGAATCTTGTAGATTCAGTAGATGCCTCTGTTATCTGCAACCCCACCCGTCTTGATACCTGTGTCGTTGCTGCTCCTTCTCAGGATGCAGCCACCCGCTTAGCTGCCTTATTCTGCATTGGCGAGACCCTTGTTCGGGTCTCCAAGAATCCTCGGTTAAATGCCAGTGTTGGCACTGTTCTCTCGAACCATGTTGCAACTGGTGTTAGAAATCTCAGACTGCCACGAGGATATCAAGCATATTTTTTTTCTTGCAATGTATTTGTTATCATTATATTAATTCTGCTAGAATTTACCTAATTAAAATTATCTGTTAGATTAAGGACCGGCCCGAAACGTTGCGCGTACTAGTGGCTTTACAAGATTGTAAATACTATGCTATGTATTCTCACAAACCCAGTGTATCTTCTTGTATATTGTTATGATAGTCTCCTTCAAGAGAGATTAGGCCTGCTCTTTCCTACCATCAAGCTACTTCAGTACATCTAAAACGTCTAAATACTACAAGCAAGTGTAGTAAATATTGAGTCAAATATGTTTTGCCAGGCGCAAACGTATCATCACACTCGCCCTCCACCCTCCCTCGTCGCCGATCACCAAACTACCATTTCCAGCCTGCCTGCTTATGATTGGTGAATCGATGTCTGCACCACTGTACCTCAGCGCCCTCTACCTAGCCGATGTCTGGGCCTGAACCAGTCATTGAAGTTAGAATATCCTTGTGCTCTCAAGCTGTGAACAACCAACTGATATACGCTCTGTTTATTGGTGGAGGTTCTCAGCTAGCGCTATATTCTCAGCACCTGTTAATCATTTTTCTGTCTTTATTTTATTTGTAGAGTAACGTCACCCTTGTTCTTAATTTTTATGTTATATTTTTTTTACTTGTTTGTTGCACTGTACATAGCCAAGGAATTGTCTTATTCATAATTTTTAAAGTTAATTAAAGTTTCATTGTTCATACTATGTGTTTTGCGTGTCTTCCCTTACTTTACCACAGACAACAGCCAAGCAGTCGATCTTTTTTTTCTAACATGTGATAGGCATTGACAACAGCCATTAGGAGGACTGCTGAACACCTACACTTCTACACTTTCCCGTCACATTTTATGGGGGCCTGTCTGGGAGAATTTTAATCCGGAGATCTTCTACATCAAAGGTTCAGACAACATCATAGCTGACGCCCTCTCCAGAGTCTACGAGGTAGAGACAGCTACTCCTACCTCTACAACAGCCACTGAAGTACTTAACCCGTAAGAGCAGGTTTCGGGGGAGAGCTGTTACGATAATCTCCTTCAAGAGAGATTAGGCCTGCTCTTTCCTACTATCAAGCTACTTCAGTATATCTAAAGCGTCTAAATACTACAAGCAAGTGTAGTAAATATTAAGTCATATACGTTTTGCCAGGCGCAAATGTATCATCACACACACTCTCCACCCTACCCCCTGCCTCGTCACCAATCACCAAACTACCATTTCTAGCCTGCCTGCTTCTGATTGGTGAATCGACGTCTGCACCACTGTACCTCAGCGCCCTCTACCTAGCCGATGTCTGGGCCTGAACCAGTCATTGAAGTTAGAATATCCTTGTGCTCTCAAGCTGTGAACAACCAACTGATATACGCTCTGTTTATTGGTGGAGGTTCTCAGCTAGCGCTATATTCTCAGCACCTGTTAATCATTTTTCTGTCTTTATTTTATTTGTAGAGTAAAGTCACCCTTTTCTTAGTTTTTATGTTATATTTTTTTACTTGTTTGTTTGCACTGTACATAGCCAAGGAATTGTCTTATTCATAATGTTTAAAGTTAATTAAAGTTTCATTGTTCATACTATGTGTTTTGCATGTCTTCCCTTACTTTACCACAGACAACAGCCAAGCAGTCGATCTTTTTTTTTCTAAAATGTAATAGGCATTGACAACAGCCATTAGGAGGCCTGCCGAACACCTACACTTTTACACTTTCCCGTCACAATATAAATAAATAAAATAAATAAATAAATAAATATCCTCGAGCCCCAGGGTCATTTTGTCCTCTTCGTGGTCATCACCGTCTGCCCCTTCGGGTTGTGAAGATTACCTTTGATGGTAGGACCCTTCCGCCCTCTGTCATTCTTGCTGGTGCCAGATGCTCCGTTCAGGAGTATATTCCGGCTCATTGCCTCTGCAATAAGTGCAGGAGGTTTGGGCATGGTGCCCTCAAATGCTCTAGTCCTGTCTCATTCTGTCCCTTGTGTGGTGGCGAGGGTCACTCTAAGCTGGAGTGCACTTCTCCCCAGGCCTGCTGCTGTGAGGGAATGAAAATTCCCTCAGCTATTTTTTCTAGTTTTGTAGATTAGCCCTCAAACCGCACATATCATATATATATGATATCAGTGACAAAACCGAAAACCGCACACATTATTTATATATGATTTTGTGTCTAGCGCTATAATTTAAATGCCCCGCGTGGGATAGGGGTAGTCATCGGCGAGCCTCAACCGACCATAAATAAACCCCGCCTGGGAAAAAAATCCAGTGTGGGTCCCCTTTGTGTACAGACCTCAGTTACCCGGCGGACACCATGACGAGCGCATCAAGTTCCTACGACCGACCCCGCTCAGCGAGGCGTTCCTCGCGACCTCTGACCGAGGACAAAATTACTCATAATGAGTTCCCGGATGGTGATGAGTCTGATATAGACGAATCAGACTTTGATCATGACTACACACAGCACTCAGAGGTGGATACGACCGACGACGAGTGTGAACATGCTGGCTCCACCAGGGCTAGGCCTAGCATCTCGCCCATGCCTCCTCGCCCTCACTCGACCTCAATTTGTGCAAGACCACACAGTTCATGTTCTCCCTTGCAAGATGTTTGATCTTGATTGATGTTTTGCTCGACGATTCTGAAGAAGGTGAATAATTTTCCGGTTTTAGTGACTTAGAATCGGAAAATAGTTTCGCTAGTGCCAGTGGAGGAGTGTGCGGTGTTGCTAAGCGACAATTTGTCGCGTCAGCAGCATCTGGCCTAGCCATGCGGCACCGCATGGCAACACATGAACAAAGACCCTCAACATCGAGGGATTTCCCATCACCGTCCCTGCCCGCCCCTACTGTTCCTAGACATGCTTCAGCTCCTGGTCCACGGTTTCATCGCTGTGGTGCCGCTATTGGCTCTCGAAAAACATCCGGTGTTTTTGTATGGAGTGATGGGACCAATTTTGTTCCACAAATTCCTGTTTTTGATAATTCGGATGTTGGAATTACAGACATTTTCCCTGATAAAGGTGCAGATATGTGTGAAATGGACTATTTTACTGCATATTTTGATGAGCCGCTAGTGGAACATCTTGTTCATGAGACGAACATATATGCTAGTGATCTCATCGATGAGGAGGAGTTATCCGATTAATCACGTTTGCAGCGATGGAAAGATACGACTGTAGGTGAAATGTATGTGTTTTTGGCACTGTGTATGTTGATGAAACATTGTGTCAAACACGTAATCGACCATTATTGGAGCAAAGACCATACTGTTCCAACACCAATGTTCGGCAAATATATGTCTCGAGACCGATTTGCGATAAACCTCAGGTGTCTTCACTTTGCAAATGATGAAGACAGGAATGATGATTATAGGCGTTGGAAGGTAAGGCACATCCTGAATGAACTTATCGGAAAGTACAGGGATTTCTACGTACCAGCTCAGAAGCTTGTGATTGACGAATCCCTTGTGCTTTTCAAAGGACGTCTTGCTTTCAAGCAGTATATTCCCTCCAAACACCACCGATTTGGATTGAAATTCTTTGTACTCTGTGACTGTGAAACAGGAATTGTATTACATATGATAATGTATATGGGTACAAATGTAGACATTCCTGCTAATGAACAACATGGCTTCTCAGGTAGTGTTGTGAAGTCATTGCCTGCACCATATCTGAACAAGGGCCACATATTATATACAGATAACTATTATACCAGATCCTTGCTAACTAGGTTCTTGCTTGATAATAGAACTGGAGTGTGTGGCACAGTGAAGGCAAAACGAAGGGAAATGCCTGTGTTTACAGGTGCTATGCAGGTTGGTGATTGCGAGCTCAGAAAAACAGGTGGATTACTTTCAGTGCGGTGGAAAGACAGGCGTGAAGTGAACATGTTGACCACCATTTACTCTGGAACAATGCTGGAGAGTGGCAAGTTGAACAGAACCAACAGAGAACTAATCTATAAACCAAATTGTGTCTTAGGACTATAACATCAACATGCGTTTGGTGGATAAATGTGATATGATGGTGGGGGCAGTGGAGTTGTTCCTTTTCAATTTTACTGTAGTAACACAATTACTACAGAAGTTTGGCAAAGTAATTCCTGGTGTACTGAGGCCCATTTTGAACCAAGTATTCTACCATGCTCCAACACCCAGGCTCGCTTACAGGGATGCGTTTTTAACACAATATCAGGTTTTTACCACCAACTGGAAAGCGTGCAGTAGGTCAGCGTGTGTGTGTAGTATGCTGGTCAACAACCAAGAGGGAACAGAAAAGAAAAATGGTGATGACTTGGTGCACAGCGTGTCAGGTCCCTCTGTGCCATGTCCGATGTTTCTATGAGTATCACAGTCTTGATGACTTCTAAATGTCCAAGACTGGTGCCAAAACATGTAAATACAGAATAAGTGAGTGTATATAGTGGAAATAAATCATAAGAAATTGTATATTTTATAAATCATCTTGTGAGAACATATTGAACCACACCAGTGAAAAAAAATGGGTCAAAATACTCAATAGATACTGTAAATAATAACTCGAAAATAAATACGCGGCAACTCACACTCCTCCTCTGTCGCGCTTGACTCACCCCGGGTGCACAGCGCTCTAGGGAAGATCAGGCGTGACGTCATCGACGATCTTCTCGGCTCATTTACGTCCACGGTAAGTGTAATTAAATTTTTTAATTATTTTTCCCGTACTCAGGGAACACAAATAAAGATATTAAAAAGAAAGAAAAAATCTGATTTTTTTTGTTGCGCCTGTGGGTGTTAATTCCATTTGGACCCCTAGCGGTTTAAGGGTTAGGCTAGAGTCGCTCTAGGGACTGTAGACAAGAAGTTTTCTAACTACTTCCACTTGTGTGGTGTTGGATGAAAGCTTATGCTAAGAACCATAGTTTAAGACTAGCCAGAGGTCTGTGACCACACAAGACCTCAAACGGCTTGACGTTTGCGAGGCACTGCACATCAAGAAGTCAACACCAGCAATCAACAGCCAATTATTGCACAACTATATTCTACCCACCTCAAGACTCTGCTCCAATATAGAAGCATCAAGAAATATGGACCAATAGGCTTTCTACAAACACTTCTATTCAATACCCATTGTTTCTGTTCTGTCTTGTGTTGATACTTTTAATACCCTATTAATATCCTCTAGTGTTCTGTCTTGTGTTAATGCCACATCACCCTTCCCACCTCACTCAAATGTAATGCCACATCACCCTTCCCACCTCACTCAAATGTAGATATAAAACCAGGGAAACGCTAGTTCTAATCAGTTGTGTATTTGTGAAGTCTTTGAAAATGTAATAAGTTTTACGAAACGCGCCCGTGTCGCGTCAGACTAGAAATAAAAATGAATTTTGGAGAAGTGATTTTTGATTTACCTCCAACAGTGAAGCGTAATGTACGAAAGATTGAGAAAATTCGTGTTAGAATTATTAATCTTACTTTTTCGGTCATATTTAATAATATATGTCTACAGGAAAGACTGCTACCAAAATATACTAATATATATATATATATATATATATATATATATATATATATATATATATATATATATATATATATATATATATATATATATATATATATATATATATATATATATATATATATATATATATATATATATATATATACATATCTACCCAGCCCGATGGAATCATCGCTTCCCTGGACGTTGAATCCCTTTTTACCAACGTCCCAGTCGACACAACCATAGGAATGATACTGGACAGAGTATACAGAGACGAGAGCACCCCCAAATTAGACATACCTGAGCCACACTTGAAAAGTCTTCTCGAAGCATGTACAAAGGAAGCCCCTTTCATCAGTCCACAAGGAGACATGTATTTACAAATAGACGGAGTAGCAATGGGCTCCCCCTTAGGAGTTTTATTTGCTAATTTTTATATGGGAACCATCGAAGATAGGGTCTTCAGTAGCAGACAAAAACCAACTGTATACTGCCGTTATGTAGATGACATATTCGTAATAGTAAAAGACTCAGATGAACTAATTGACCTAAAAAGACACCTAGAGAGAGAGTCAGTACTCCGATTTACACATGAAAATAGTGAAAATAACAGTCTGCCATTCTTGGATGTACTAATAACAAAAACAGGAACCTCTTTAAGCACCAACGTATATACCAAGCCCACCAACATAGGATTATGCCTGAACGGTAGAAGTGAGTGCCCCCAAAGATACAAAGCCAGTGTTCTCAATGTTTATATTCGTCGAGCGCTTACCCACTGCTCTGAATGGAGCAACGTGAGTAGAGAGTTTGAAAGAGTAACTCAGGTATTGGTGAACAACGGATATAGCAACGCGGAAATAAACGCTGCTATAAGAAGACACTTGGACCGTTGGTATAATTCAGAACCTAGAACAGAAACCACAACACCCCCAATAAAATTATATTACAAATCAACCATGCACAGTGAACATATAAAAGAGGAAAGAATAATGAAAGAAATAATCCGTAAAGGAGTAAAAAGCACTACTCCTAACCAAAACATAAACCTGATAATATTCTACAAAACCAAGAAGACTTCCGAACTCCTTATCAAAAACAGCCCGAAGCCGACGGAGAACCCTCTACAGCAGTCAAGCGTTGTATACATGTACACTTGCCCCCACGAAGGATGTAACCTTCAATGTAAGTAAATAGGTATGACGTCGACCAAGCTGACGAGGCGTTTGACATGCCATCTTCAATCTGGTGCCCCTAGGAATCACATGAGACAAGCCCATGACATTACTCTAACAAGAGAAATGTTGAACAAGAATACTTGCATAATAGACAAAACCCAAGATTCAAGAAGATTACAAATTCTTGAGGCAATTCACATAAGAATAGAGCGACCTACCATGAACACCCAAATCACGGAACTATTTACTCTACCCACCATGAGAGTAAGGACAAGACAAGAACATATCGATGCCAACACAGAAGACAATGTCCAACATAACTGGCCAATTACACTGGATTAATCTTTGTGTTTAGATAGGAGATGCCTCGTATGGGCCAATAAGCCTTCTGCAGCCCCTATGTTTATCCCTTATGTATCCCCCCATGTTTTCACCTTCATTGTATTATCACCTGACCTAATGCGGGTATAAAATCAACTAGTATTGTAAGATCTGTTCACTTGAGAATGAACCATGGAGGTTCGAAACGTCGTGCAAATTATACCAATAAGTGTAATACACTCTATAGTAAATCACTTCTTTTCTTCACCTTAAAAGTACGAAAATGAGTTTTGGAGAACTCCTATTTCAATTAAGCCCTGATGCTAAGAAAATAGTTAGAGGGATAGAAGCCCTAAACCAGAAAATAATAAATACAGAATATGCGGTCATATTCAATGAAACATGTTTGAAAGAAAACCTGCTGCCAGTATACACCAATATAAACCCACATGACCCAGCAGTCCGCAATACAGAGTTTACCTATAGGTATAGGCAAGAGCTCATTCGGCATCAACTAAACAAGAAGAAGGAAGCCCTCCAAACCTTTATAGAGCAGGCGGAGCAT
Source organism: Procambarus clarkii (assembly GCF_040958095.1). NCBI lineage: Eukaryota > Metazoa > Arthropoda > Malacostraca > Decapoda > Cambaridae > Procambarus > Procambarus clarkii. Next base: position 7,732,726 of record NC_091210.1, on the reverse strand, counting down.
CTGTTAAACAAATGGACCCAGTACGACATCCCTATCCAACTCAAGCAAACCATCAACAGTGAACTATTTAACCTGAAACAACAACATAAAACTCTTGTAGAAACAAAGACACTCCGTAAGTTAACAGCCCTAAACGGTGGACAGCTAAAAATCCCTCGTCCTAAAGATGGCTACTTTAACCTGACTTCTTATGATCTTACCCAGGACCAACGAGACCTCTTAAATCTTGGTCTAAATTGTCAATTCTTATCTAAACCAAAGATGCATCAAAAACGCCTGGAAATCGAAATGCTTCTGGACGATATCCATAAGCTAGAAGACAACAAAAAAGTCATCACCACTGACACACTTCAAGCTGAACTACTTGCAGAAGCAGGGAAAAAACGAGGAACATATTCATCTACAATCTTAACCCCACGACTCAAAGAAGCAGCGAAACAACTAAAAAATCTGAAAGACGTAACAATAAGAAAAGCCGGCAAAACAGCAGCATATGTATTGATTCCTACCCATGAATACATGAACAAAATTAGCGACATCCTAAGTGACGACTCCAAATTTCAACGAATCACGAGGAACCCCGTAGAAGACCTTAAGCGGAAAGTAAACAAAACAATTACAGCAATCAACGCAAAGAAAGGTAGTGTGCATTTCAATAAACTTCAAGGCGACTATGGCTTAGGATATGCCTACGGCAATGTTAAGACGCATAAACCAGGTAACCCACTACGCCCTATAATCAGCCAAATACCAACCCCAACTTATCACCTGGCAAAGAAACTCAATGAACTCCTAACTCCATACACTCCAAGTAAGTTTAGTCTACAATCATCAGCAGATTTCCTAGAATTGATCAAATCTACCCAGCCCGATGGAATCATCGCTTCCCTGGACGTTGAATCCCTTTTTACCAACGTCCCAGTCGACACAACCATAGGAATGATACTGGACAGAGTATACAGAGACGAGAGCACCCCCAAATTAGACATACCTGAGCCACACTTGAAAAGTCTTCTCGAAGCATGTACAAAGGAAGCCCCTTTCATCAGTCCACAAGGAGACATGTATTTACAAATAGACGGAGTAGCAATGGGCTCCCCCTTAGGAGTTTTATTTGCTAATTTTTATATGGAACCATCGAAGATAGGGTCTTCAGTAGCAGACAAAAACCAACTGTATACTGCCGTTATGTAGATGACATATTCGTAATAGTAAAAGACTCAGATGAACTAATTGACCTAAAAAGACACCTAGAGAGAGAGTCAGTACTCCGATTTACACATGAAAATAGTGAAAATAACAGTCTGCCATTCTTGGATGTACTAATAACAAAAACAGGAACCTCTTTAAGCACCAACGTATATACCAAGCCCACCAACATAGGATTATGCCTGAACGGTAGAAGTGAGTGCCCCCAAAGATACAAAGCCAGTGTTCTCAATGTTTATATTCGTCGAGCGCTTACCCACTGCTCTGAATGGAGCAACGTGAGTAGAGAGTTTGAAAGAGTAACTCAGGTATTGGTGAACAACGGATATAGCAACGCGGAAATAAACGCTGCTATAAGAAGACACTTGGACCGTTGGTATAATTCAGAACCTAGAACAGAAACCACAACACCCCCAATAAAATTATATTACAAATCAACCATGCACAGTGAACATATAAAAGAGGAAAGAATAATGAAAGAAATAATCCGTAAAGGAGTAAAAAGCACTACTTCTAACCAAAACATAAACCTGATAATATTCTACAAAACCAAGAAGACTTCCGAACTCCTTATCAAAAACAGCCCGAAGCCGACGGAGAACCCTCTACAGCAGTCAAGCGTTGTATACATGTACACTTGCCCCCACGAAGGATGTAACCTTCAATGTAAGTACATAGGTATGACGTCGACCAAGCTGACGAGGCGTTTGACATGCCATCTTCAATCTGGTGCCCCTAGGAATCACATGAGACAAGCCCATGACATTAACAAGAGAAATGTTGAACAAGAATACTTGCATAATAGACAAAACCCAAGATTCAAGAAGATTACAAATTCTTGAGGCAATTCACATAAGAATAGAGCGACCTACCATGAACACCCAAATCACGGAACTATTTACTCTACCCACCATGAGAGTAAGGACAAGACAAGAACATATCGATGCCAACACAGAAGACAATGTCCAACATAACAGGCCAATTACACTGGATTAATCTTTGTGTTTAGATAGGAGATGCCTCGTATGGGCCATTAAGCCTTCTGCAGCCCCTATGTTTATCCCTTATGTATCCCCCCATGTTTTCACCTTCATTGTATTATCACCTGACCTAATGCGGGTATAAAATCCACTAGTATTGTAAGATCTGTTCACTTGAGAATGAACCATGGAGGTTCGAAACGTCGTGCAAATTATACAAATAAGTGTAATACACTCTATAGTAAATCACTTCTTTTCTTCACCTTAAAAGTACGAAAATGAGTTTTGGAGAACTCCTATTTCAATTAAGCCCTGATGCTAAGAAAATAGTTAGAGGGATAGAAGCCCTAAACCAGAAAATAATAAATACAGAATATGCGGTCATATTCAATGAAAAAAAAAAAAAAAAAAAAATTATATATATATATATATATATATATATATATATATATATATATATATATATATATATATATATATATATATATATATATATATATATATATATATATATATATATATATATATATATATATATATATATATATATATATGGTGTTATGGTGTGGTGAGTCAGCAGATGTGATTCCTGACTGATTCCCTAATGATGTCATTAGCATGTGGGGTATGCTGACGGCATCATTATGTTGTAGGTTTGGGTACAGTTGTAACCAGGTATTCATAATATTACTGCCGCTAGGAGCTGTGTTGAGGATTTAAGGAGGTCCCTTTGATTATTCAGGGGAATTCACAGTACTTAATGAGAGCAAGCAATTGATTAGTATAGCCTAATTATGAAAATTAGTGTCAGCTGTCCGCGTAGCGACGGTGTTTTATATTAACGTAAATTGTCTTGCTGAAGTAGTAGTGAGTGCACACAGTAGTCCCTTGCAACTGTTGCAAGATTAGAAGGGGCAGTAATGTAGGTATACTTTTGTTGTTGCCTAACTGTGTGTCATTACTGTGTGGGTACAGTAATTAACGTGTTACAGAAGCTGCCACCGTATGTGTGCTGTTCATTTATGTTGTTTTGCATGCCACTGTAAATGTGACCTATGTAACCTGGGGTTACTTTGCATTCTTTAAGTTGTGTTGAGGACTTAAGGATTCATTGAGTTAATTAATGGGAATTAACTTTATAAGGGGTGCACATTTCTTGATGAGTGAGAGAGCTGTTAAGGGAACAGTACTGAGCTAATTGAGATACGTTTCTGGTGCAATTAATTGTTCATGTGACAACTAATTGACCACTCTAGCTAATTATGTAATTAGCATTCACATCGTGAATTCACATAGTGGGAGAGGAACTGTCAGAGTCTGTCAGTGTTTGTGTTAACGTAATTTTGCTCGAGACTAACTACCTTTCTGGGGTATAGCAATTAGTGGCTCATGTTAATTAGTGGAGTAATTAACGTCAGGGGTCTTGATGATTCAGAAGACTCGGTAAAGCGAGGTCATGGAGCTAGCATAACTCGTTATATTAATCATATCCTGTCTGATGACAGTGGATGAAGATGCACTCTTGTTAATTGGTGGAGTAATTAACTCCTCGCCCGTGAATTCACAGTGTTTGATGAGACCTGCTTAGGCACTGCGGAGTGAGATGTATTTATGTATGATTAATTATCGGTCCTGGTGACAGTTAATTAATTCTTCAGGGTTAATTAGGGTAATTAACACTCATTCAAGTAAATTTTGACATAGACTGTTGAGAAGCTACCAAGTTAGTGGTAGGCTTAGTTAACGTAACTCGATGGGGATTTAGTTAGTGGTCCGTTTGACATTAATTAGGAATTACTCTCTGAATACTTGCAAGGAGTCAAGTGTGATGTAATGTAAGAGGCTTTGAGATATTGTTAACAAGATGACTTGTGTTAAGAGAGACAAGTGTTAATGATTAACGTAGAGTACTATCATGTTGTTGTCTAAGAGAGACAGGTGTTTGTGATTAACGTAGTACTTTGTTGCTGACTGCTGTGATCAGTCAATTAACGTAATTAATCACATAATAAATTTTGTAATTGATTAAGGGAATTTCTTTTGTTTATCGTCTGGTGACGAGAGTAAAGTAACTTAGGGTTATTGGAGCTGTGTCTCAGAATCCCACCTTGCCTGGCTTTGTTTACTGTTTACAGTGCAACTTCTTGCAGGGAGTTGCAAAGAGTGTTTACATTAGGTTGTGATAAGAGGGGGTCACTGTTGGACTACCCGCCTAGTTACGTGGGTCTCTCCTGTTATGGTTGGAGGACCCTTAAGATTGTGATTATAGTATCTGATCACCGTGAAACCGTGACAATATTGATTGCAAGCTTGTGTCATCAGTGGGCATCCATCATTGTTCAGTTAGATCATGTAATCAGCCCGCAGTGCGAGGGGCTGATGAATAGCTGTGTTGCAAGTGCCACTTGATAGACAATAACGTAACGAATCACTCTCTGTGGTGTAACTTAGTCTGTGAATTTTTTTTGATTTGCAATATTGCGGCGTCAGTGGGCACACCTGTGTTCAGGTTAGTTCAGTATGCAGCCGCACAGCAAGGGTTGCTATTTAGCTGTTTGTTATAGTGCCACTGGATGGACATTAACGTACCGTAAACTCGATGTTGTAGTAGTTTAGTCTCTTGTTATTAATAAATTATTTATTTTATAGAAAATGGTCTTTGATGTCAACCCTTCAACCATTCTTTTCCACCCATGTTCTGCTTTATACGATTGATCTTGATGTGATCTTTTGAAATGACGGCTGTTCTTGGGAATTCGAATTCCAATTCATAGCACTACACCAAATATAAATATTTGATTCGTGAGAACCCGTCGGTTACCCTTTATTGGTTTTAACGTCCTGTTTAACTAGGAGGAGCCAGCGGCCTATGTGGACAGGTTTTCACCCTAGTGGTGGAAGCCTGGCGGTTTGCTCCCGCTTTTCCTTTTTCTATTGGACTCATGCTTATCTGCCGTGTGCAGTTCTTTAAACTTGAGGTCCACCTCCTAAGGGAGGTAGGCGTAGAAAAAAATCTCACAGTTGCCTCAACTGCGGTGAGGCCCACCCTACCTTCTCCTGCACGTGTATACGTTACAAACTTGAGGCGGCCGTCCTCACCTTGAAACACTGGGACCGTTTGTCTTTTCCTGAGGCGAGGCGCCAAGTTCTCCCCCCTTTCGCTAGCGTCTCTTACGCTCGCGTGGTGCGCTCTTCCTCTCCTCGTCCTTCGCACCTTCCTCAGACTCACAACCGTTTCCAGGCCTTAGACCCCGGACACGCCCACCACCTCTTCCCCCTGTTTCTTTCCGTCCTGTCCTGGAGGGTCCCCCTCCTGGTTCTCTGTCTAGGGTTCCCCTTCTTTCTACCCAGTCTGTCATGTCTCCTGTGTCTTCTTTCTCCTCTCCCTCTGGTCCGCCTTCCCGTCATTTTCCTCCGTCTCTTGGCTCTCCACGCCGCCTGACTGTGTGGGCCGATGTCCATCGCTCTCCTGGTGGTTATGTTGTTCGCTCTCGTTCTTCTTCTCCTATTGAAACACTAGAGTCTGTTGCCTTTGTTACATTGCTGCTGGGACACCTGTATCTTTGAGTCAGAAGTGGAAACCTGGCTCCTCTCCTTCCTCCTCCCCGGTAGGTAAGAAGGCTTCACTTTCTTCTTCGCCCCCTATCTTTGTCTGATTCTATCGTTCCTTCCCCTCCCGCTGTGGTGGTAGACCCCTTGTTCCTACTGTGGAGGTTTCTTTGGCCCCCAGTCCCATCTCGGTTACTGCCCTTGCTGAGGTGCTCTTCCCTCTTTCTTCCCCTCCTCCTGCTCTCCTTGCCCGCCCCTCTCGGTTGTCTCCTCCCCCTCTTCCTCACCCTCCTCCTCCTCCTCCGGACCCTGCTCGTCCACCTCTAGTCTGTCCTCCCGCTCATATCCCTACTTCTTTACTCAGTTTACCCATGCCCCCTAACCCTGACTTCGCTGACCCTGATCCTGACCCTGTGCTTCTTTAACGTGCTGTGTTCCTTTTTCACCTTTCTTTCTTCTTTGTTCTCTGTTCCTATCCTTTCTCTTTTTGTCAATGTCTATTTTTCAGTGGAACATCCATAGATATTATGCCAATTTCTTTGACCTCCAACTTCTAATTTCACAGTTTTCGCCCCTTTGTGTCTGTCTCCAGGAGCCGATGCTTGGTGCTCGTCCTGGTCGCTTCTGTGGCTATTCTTTTCTCTCCCCCCCCCCTCCCAGCTGTTGCTGGGGGCCCATAACTATTCTGCTCTCTTGATTCGCTCTGATGTCCCTTTTGGCCCCTTACTTTTTTCCTCGCCTCTCCACTACTCTGCTGCCCGTGTCTTTGTGCGTAAATGGTACACAGTTTGTTCCATCTATCATCCCCTCCCCACTGTTCCACTTTCTCTTCCCGATCTTAAACACCTACTGGACTCCTTGCCGGAGCCTGTGCTCCTGCTGGGTGATTTCAGTTGTCGACATGCCCTTTGGGGTGATGTGCTGACAAACACCCAGGATCGCTTCCTTAAACCTTACATCCTCTCTTCTTCCCTGTCTCTTCTGAATTCTGATGAGCCCACTCATTTGGACTCTCAGAACCGCTCCCTTTCCTGACGCAATCTTTCTCTGTGCTCGTCATCCCTTTACTTAAATTTCGAGTAGCGGGTCGGTCCTTGATGACCTCCATGTCAGTGACCATTTTCCTATCCTTGTTACCTTTTTCTCTTTTCACCCTCCTCTCTCCTTCCCTAGGTGGCGGTTTGCCGAGGCTGACTGACACCTTTTTACTCTCCGTGCTACTATTTCCGATTTCTCCGTTCTGCCTCTCCCTCGTGCCCTTCTTCTTTTTCATGACACTGTCTTTGACGCTGCCCTCCGTTCTATTCCTCGCTCTTCCTCTCTGTGAACGCGGAAGTGCGTTCTCTGGTGGAATGTGGACTGTGCTCGGGCTGTCCGCTGTAAGCATGCAGCCTGGAAGAGGCACCGCCGCCGGCAGACGGTTGAGTCTTCTCTTTTGTTTCGGAAGGCGAGAACAGTGGTCCATAGGACCATCCGTACGGCTAAACGTGCATGCTGGATGTCTTATGTCTCCACCGTTACGGCCGAAACTCTTCTGCCACAAGTCTGGAAGCATATATGGAAGATAGCGGGTAAGTTTGCTCCCAATGTCTAGCCGGCCCTTTGCCTCGGTGGTGCTCTTGTGGCGGACCCGTTGCAGGTCATGACCGAACTGGGGCCCCACTTTTCATCTGTTAGTTCTGGTTCTCATCTTCCCCAATCCTTCCTTCTTCGTAAGCCTGTTCTTGAATCTCGTCCTTTAGATTTCTGTACCCATCTTCGCCTTCCCCATAACGATCCCTTCTCTCTCTCTGAGCTTCAGTCTGCCCTAGTGCGGTTCTACAGTGCCAGGCTCCGATGGCATTCATTATGAAATGCTTCACCATCTCCCTCCGTGCACGTCTCAGTATTTACTGAGTCTGTACAATCGGGTCCGGGAATTGTCGTCAGTCCCTGAGAACTGGCTCGATGCTGTTGTCTTCCCTGTTCGGAAACCAGGGTCTCTCGGGTCATCCACAAGAACTTTCGCACTATTGCCCTCACGAGCTGTGTCTGCAAGCTCTTTAATTGTATGGTTAACGTTCGTTTCATGTAGTTCTTAGAGCACTATCACCACATCTCCCCTTCTCAATTTGGTTTTCGCAAGTGCCGCACCACAACGGATGTCCTGGTGAACTTGGAGGTCTATATTCGTACTGCTTTTACAGTACTTTTGCAAAGACCTCCGTTGTTGCCGTCCTTTTTGACCTGGAAAAGGCTAACGACACTATCTGGCAGTATCATATTCTGTCCCAACTTCATTCATTTGGCCTTCGGGGAATATCCCTCTCTTCCTCCAAAGTTTCCTTTCTTCGTTCATTTCGTGTCAGGCTTGGTACCACTCTCTCTGCCCCTTTTAGGCAATGTGAGGATGTACCCCAGGGAAGTGTTCTAAGAACTACTCTTTTTCAAGTTGCCCTCAACGGTCTTCTTTCCTCTCTTCCTTCTGGCGTCTTCTCCGCTCTCTATGTTGACGATCTTAACCTTTGCTTTCAGGGTGATGATTCGCCTCTTTTTCAACGGCGGCTTCAACTTGCGATTGATGACGTGTCGTCTTGGGCCACTGATCATGGCTTCAGGTTCTCTGCGTCTAAGACTTGTACTATGACATTTACTCGGAAGCATGTCGTCCTTCGTCCCTCTTTGTCGCTTTATGGTCGTCCCCTTGTGAACAGGGATTCCGCTAAGCTTTTGGGGTTAATTTTCGACACTCGTTTGTCTTGGTCGCCCCATATCTCTTACCTTCGAGTTGAATGCTCTAAAGCCCTTAACTCACTTTAGGTTTTGTCCCATACCTCTTGGGGAACGGATAGGCGCACGCTCCTCTATTTGCACTCCGCTCTCGTCCTGTCTAAACTCGATTATGGTTGCCCTGCATACTCTTCTGCTTCTCCTTCTCTTCGCCGTCTTGATGCTTTGCACCATACTGGGTTTCGTCTCAGCTCTGGTGCCTTTCGTTCGACTCCCGATCTCAGCTTGTATGTTGACACTGGCTTTCTCTCTCTCCAGGACCGCCGTGATCGCTACTGTCTTCTCTATCTTGCGCAGTCCTTACAACATCCTTCCTCTCGCCTCTGTCGTGCTTTAGCTTTTACCCCTTCTGTGGTTCCTGTTCCTCTTTATCGCCTCCCTCATTCTGTCCGACTATCTCACTCACAGGATTCTCTTTCCGTTCGTATTTCTAATGTTTCTCCTCGTATTGTTCCTTCCTTGCCCCCATAGAGAGTACCTCCTTCCAAAGTTTTGTACATCCTTGACCCGCATCACTAAAGCTTTTACCCCTCCTACGGTTCTGGAACGCCTTTTCCTCGAGTACTTTTCTTCGCACTTCCACTCTATTTCTATTTTCTCCGATGGGTCTAAGTCTGCAAACGGTGTGGGCTACTCTGTTGTTTTTCCTGACCGCACTTATATGTGTTGCCTCCCTTCGGAGGCTAGCATCATTACAGCAAAACTTTATGCTATTCTCTATGCTCTCCGTCTCTTGCTTTCTCATTGTCGATCCTCCTTTGTGGTTGTAGTTGACTCTCGTAGTGCCCTCATAGCTCTAGGGTCCTTTAATCCTGTCCATCCAGTGGTCATCGAGATTCAACATTGGCTGTTTCTTATTTCTAGTAGATTTAAATCGGTAGAGTTTTGCTGGGTTCCCAGCGATATTGGTGTTTCTTTAAATGAGCGTGTGGATGCTGCCACTAGGGAAGCTATCCTTTCTTGTCCCATCTCCCATAAAGGTATTTCTTATTCCGACTTTTATCCAGTTATTCATTCCTCCATCCTTGCCCGTTGGCAAGGTTGTTGGTCTTCTGTAGTTGGTAACAAGCTGCGTACTCTCAAACGTAGTGTGTCCCCGTGGCCTTCCTCCTGCCACCGTAACCGACGGTGGGAAACTGCTCTAGCAAGGTTGCGGATTGGCTATACTCGCTTAACTCACGGTCACTTAATGGAGTGCTGCCCTGCTCCTTACTGTCCGAAATGCGTTGTCCCTCTTACAGTTGTGCATATCCTTGTTGAATGACCTGACTTTCAGGACGTGCATGTGTCTTGCTTTCCGACCGTCCCTCGCGATCACTTGTCCTTCGATAGAATTCTTTGTGAATCGGATACTTTTGATATCATTCGCCTTGTGCGTTTCTGTTCTCGTATTGGCATTCATGGTGATATTTACCACCCTCTGATTATTTCGCACTTTGATGGTGCTATATAGCAATCCCGGTTTGGTGCCTTCTTTTGATAATTATTTACTTATTACCTTCCTTCTTTGTGCATCGGACAGGTGCTTTCATCTCTTTATCCCTGATTGCTCCTAAATAGGAGATATTATCGTTATTATCAGTACTGATTGCGGCCCAATGTGCACGCATTTATTTAGTTAAAATTCGTGAAAAATTCCTTTCTTATCATATTGGGATGAAATTTTCATGACGTTGATGTGGGAGATTTATGTGAAATTTTTCACTATTTTTCATATTTTGAAAAAACTCTACATCACCAGGCCCTTTAATATATACAAAATGTACATAAACATCTCCTAACAATTACCTTGTGGCATTTTTTCTGCGGCTCCACCCTTGAGAGGCTTTGTTCAAAAGTTCAACAAATAATTCTTTTTTTTTGAAATAGAAAAGGTTATGCAAAATTCGGGATGAAATATATTTAACTATTAATCATGTTACAATTTAGCACTGATATGATATGGGTTTTCTCTGACCGATTATGGATTTACAGATATATATATATAAAAGATTAAACCATATGCATTTTATGATCATATGCTAATAAAGTAATTACAATAAAATGAAAACAAAGTTAGTTGCATTTCGTGATTGATGGGGAGCTGAGAAGGAGGTTTGGGCCTCAAATCTTCCCAGGAAAAATATAAGAACATCAACATTTGTATCAAGTTATACAAAACATGTAGAAATAATTGAAAGATTCAGAACAATTCACATTTGCTTTTTTTTGTAGTAGCAAATCTTCACCATAAGAAATAAGAATTATACAATAAGAATTATACAATAATAATAATACAATTTAAACCATATATTTAACATTTTTAATTTTAATATTACCTTAAATTTAGAAAAATGAAGATTACAGAAAAACGAGGAAGCATAAATAATTTAGTGATGAATAAATTCACAAGGGCCGTGACGAGGGTTCGACCCTATGTCCAAGAAGATCCCTCTACGTCCGAGAGGAGAGTGTAAAGTAGTAAAGGTGAAGAGGTGGAACAGCTTATTGATAAAGCTCGAGTGCATGGGTGAATTGAGTAAAACCCTGGTTTGTGTCTCGGAAAGGCTGCAGGATCTAAGTAAGGTCAATAGAACTTCTGGTTGCAATTCTTTTGACCATGTCGTAGCTCAGTCGATTAAAGCAGCGTCTGGGATCCTCTCGGACGTAGGTTCGATCTCTTGTCACGGCCCTTGTGGATGTGTTCATTTTATGCATCACGCTACTGTGATTTCTGTGAGTAATTTAGTGATCCTTGGGTTTGGGAGCACAAATCTATATAAATCAAAATGTAAGTGCTCATTTGTTCAAAATCGCTAATCTCCGAAAGTTCTTCACCGATTGCTTTGAAATTCTCACATAACGTTCCATTTGTGTCCGAGCAGGTTTTTATATACATACTATGTAGATGTCACGTCTGTGACGGGTTAAAACAAACCTTTTTTTTTAAATTGCGTTTTTCATGTGAAAGAAATCTTTGAAACATCTTAACCGATTCCAATGAAATTTTGACACAACGTTCCATTCGAATACGTGCGTGATTTTATACACCTACCATATAAATGCCACATCTGTGACAGGTAAAATCATGTTTTTTTTTTTTTTTAAAACAGCCCCATATCTGTTACACACGCTATACTAAATATGTAACGATTCTATTTCAATGTTTCCTATTTCATTATTAAATTGAATTTTCATAAATTTTTATTGATTTTTATTTTGATTTCATTATTTTGTATGACATTGCGTTGGAATTGTGCTGTGTTGTTTACCATACCATAGATTTCATTCCGTTTTTTAACTGTTTTTTCTTATTCCAGCGATGGGGGAACATCAGATCATTTGAGAATACATCGGATGAGGGAGAGGGGAAGTTGTGGAAGACAAAGGTACGAGAGGGGGGATGGTGGGGATGATGAGGGAACTGAGGAGAGGGTAATGGTGGGGAGGACGATGGAAACGAAGGAGTTGGGGATGGTGGGGACGGGAATGGAGAATAGTGGGGAGGACAATGGGAAAGGGGAGTGGGGGATGGTGGAAAGAACGAGGGAATGGTGGAGTGGGGGATGGTTGGGAGGAAAAAGGGATGGGGGAGGGAGGGGAATGGTGGGGAGGATGATGGGACGGGGTAGTGAGGAATTGTTGGGAGGACTAAGGGATGGAGGAGAGGAGGGCAATGGTGTGGGAGGACTGGGAGACAGGCAAAGGTTGCTGTGGCTCAGCAACGCACATGTGTTGCTGAGCCAAATCAACACGTGGCTGGGTACAGATAGTTTTTAATAATATTGGTGAGTGTTGCCTCCCTGGCCTATCCAAGGACCTGCCGAGACTCAGGCCGGAGCCTAGATAAAAGGATGTTACAAACGGTGGCGGACTAGATTGACAAATTCTCGTATAATTCCGTTAACCATTAATATAACAGATAGTTAAATTATAATATTTTCCAACAGTGTTATTGATAAGGAAAACGGAAGGTGATTTTTCATTACTGAAGTTGGAAATTTACTCGTTTCATAAGGCAATACAACCAAAAACAAGAGAAGCAGAATCAATAAAAGCTACCAAAATTGTGAATAAATACTGTTATATATTAACACAATATGTTACACATCAAGGATATAATGTACATCTCACTTTTGCTGATACTTTTGGAGACATAACATTCACTATACTTATGGGAACACACAGTAGACCACATTTATGGATTATTCAATACACCCGACTTATGGAACCATGCAGGAGACTACATCAAGCACATGACTAAATTAGAGAAGGTTCAAAGGTTGGCCACCAGACTAGTAACCGAGATGAGGGATATGATTGAAAAGGAGAAACTACGGGAACTAAATCTCACTTCGCTGGAAGACAGAAGAGATAGGGAAGATATGATCACTACATTACAAGATTCTCGGAGGAATTGATGGGGTAAATAAAGAGTATTTCACACAAGGGGTACACGCACTAACGGACACAGGTGGAAATTGGGTACCCAAATGAGCCATAGAATTTAGAAAGAAATTTTTTAGTGTCATTGTAATTAAACAATGGAATACATTATGAGGTGATGTGGTGGAGACAGACTCCATACATCAATTCAAAGGTAGATATGACAGAGCCCAATAGGATTAGGAACCTGTACACCAGTTGATTGACGGTTGAGAGGAGGGACCAAAGAGCCGAAGCTCAACCTCCGCAATCACACCTAGGTGGCTACGAAGGGTGAAACATAATGGATCACATTCCTGGAACTTATGGGTTGCAAACTGAAGTGGAAGAGCTGGTTAGCTGCTATTTTCTTGGCAATTACAAGCCAGGCTGATATTATTCGTAAGTCCTTCATGATAATTGTGGCTTAAACTGGAGTTATCAGTAACTGTGGGCTGAACCTTCTTATCTGTTCCATGACATATTAAGGGATTATCTCATTTAGCTAAGTGTCAATAGTGTCTCATCTCCATAAAACAGCAAATATATATTTTTATAGTGTTCTAAGTCAGAATATCAATCTTACAAGAAGGGAAATAGTTCCCAATCACAAAAAACACCGAAAAAATATTCATCACCATTCTGTATTTTGCTAAATAACATAAAAGTAATTTTGGACTGTAATATACATTGTTGCAAGCTTACAGTGCTAATAAGATCAACAACATTTAGGTGTATCACAAGATAACATCATCGAAGGACCTGATGGTGACACTGTAATGATCACTAGCCAAGAAGAACTAAACATGTTATTAAGGAATATCTCACATGAAAGTTAGAAGTGTTTAAACATGATAACAATTGCTCCAACATCCAGCCAAGCTTCAAGGTCGGTTATCGTGACCAGGACCAACACGACAGTAACAAACATTATTGTAAATTGCATTACTGAGGAACATATATATATAAAAGACATAATCTTAGACAAAATATTAGTTTTTATTTAGGTGTGCAGGATATTAATCAACGCTTTAAGTTACGTTTACAATACTAAAGCATACCGCAGAAAGCCAAGCCAATGGCTCCTTTTGTCATAATATTAGAGTAAAACTATTTTAAATAAGCAAAAAGAAGTATTACAGGAACACGGAACATAAGATGTATGATCGCCACAGTGTCATTTTAACTCATTCCGGGTAATGTTCATCCTGATCCAACACCTCTCCAACATGTATCTATCGAGTATACATGTTATACGGTATATTATAATGATAACAATACCACTGGCGCCAGAGAAGTTAACTGGTTACGTGTTCTACTGGATGAGTACCATGTTAATGTGACCACATCGCCAGGGAATGTTCCACTGGATGACCACCATGTTAATGTGACCACACAGCCAGGGAATGTTCCACTGGATGACTACCATGTTAATGTGACCACACAGCCTGGCAATGTTCCACTGGATGACCACCATGTTAATGTAACTACACAGCCAGGAAATGTTTCCCTGGATGACTACCATATTAATGTGATTATTGTAAACTGGCCATTGTAAACAAAGGCACTGCAAGGAGAGTGTTTTGTTGAAACTTGAGCCCACAAACGGGCCTTTTACAACACAAATTTCCTCTTGCAAATTCTAGTTAGCAGGTGACTTACAACAAAGGAATGTAGTCACTATGTGTTTGCGTAACTTGCATAACAGGAGGAAGGGGCCACAGTTAGGTTAGTCTATTAGCTCAGATTTATTTGCCAGTTATTTCCTATATCTAGTATTAATCATCACAAGGCAGGATAACACAACCTCACATGAGTAAGAGTCTCTAATATTCTTTATGTGCTACAATTGAAGTATATCTGTTCTTGGTAGATATTACGTTGTAACATTTTCCCAGGTATATTGTGAGCACACCAGAAATTAATTGAGCTGCGACACACCAGGACTAGATTGTCGCAATTAATACCTGCCGTGATGGATCACATGTGTTGGACCAAGTCCGATGCTGGAAGATCAGCTCTCACACTACAAACAGCTGAGGGTATATAATTCTAAACTAACAAATAGTAGTGTGAATTAAATCCTTAAATCTTAAAAGGCGCAATAAATTTATAGCTGGGGTGAGTCACTATTGCAGGACGGTGCACCATAGCTCTGAATGGTTGGGAGTACTTCATAAGATTTAAAAGTCCCGCGGCTACACAAGGGTTCACATCCGCTTCATCAGGGCTCTAGTAAACAGACACTATTTAAAATAATCGTGGGCAACATTCACGGGTGTGAAGGCCTCAGTTTTGAATGAGCAACCAAGGCAAGCGCACACAGCATGAGCTAACAGCACTGCTGTTTACCTTGTGACCACAGCATCGTCTAAAAATGTCAAAATATATATGTAATTGACATTATTTAGCCATGATAGTATTACAGAAGAGCCTGACTGTGATAAAGACTGTGTTCAATGTTCAGATATGAGTGAACACAATGCTGTTCAAGATGTTTACAGAGCTAGCCACAGCACACTGTCATTGTTTCGTCCATCTGTGAATCTTCAAACAACTTCTCATGTTCCATTACAAAATAAACTTGTGGAAAAATATTCATTCACAGGATTTAGTGACCGGGATTCTGAAAATAGCAGGATAGTGGTGAGAATTAGCGATGTGCGCAGTATGATGGGAGGAGGAATCCTTATGAGGAGGGAGGGAGAGATGACGTCGTCTGTTGACTCTGTGTACTTACCTAATTGTGCTTGCGGGGGTTGAGCTCTGGCTCTTTGGTCCCGCCTCTCAACTGTCAATCAACTGATGTACAGATTCCTGAGCCTATTGGGCTCTATCACATCTACATATGAAACTGTGTATGGAGTCAGACTCCACCACATCATTGCCTAATGCATTCCATCTGTTAACTACTCTGACACTGAAAAAGTTCTTTCTAACGTCCCTGTGGCTCATTTGGGTACTCAGTTTCCACCGGTGTCCCCTTGTTCGCGTACCACCCGTGTTAAATACGGGTGGTACGCGAAAATAGGTTTTCTTTATCTACCCTGTCAATTCCTCTGAGAATTTTGTAGGTAGTGATCATGTCTTCCCTTACTCTTCTGTCTTTTAGTGTCGTGAGGTGCATTAACTTAACTTGGACTTTTTCCAGCTTCATCTTGTGCTTGACAAGGTACGGACTCCATGCTGGGGCCGCATACTCCAGGATTGGTCTTACATATGTGGTATACAAGGTTCAGAATCATTCCTTAAACAGGTTCCTGAAGGCAGTTCTGATGTTAGCCAGTCTTGCATACACCGCAGATGTTATTCTTTTAATGTGGGCTTCAGGAGACAGGGTTGGTCTGATTTCAACTCCTAGATCCTTCTCTCTGTCCGTTTCATGAAGGACTTCATCTCCCATTCTGTATCCTGTGTCTGGCCTCCTGTTTCCACTATCTAGTTTCATTACCATACATTTACTCGGGTTGAACTTTAGTAGCCATTTGCTTGACCATTCATGCAGTCTGTCTAGGTCATCTTGTAGTCTCATACTGTCTTCCTCCATCTTAATCCTCCTCATAATTTTTGCATCCTCAGCAAACAATGAGAGGAATGATTCTATACCATCTGGAAGATCATTTACATATATAAGAAACAGTATGGTTATAAGGACAGAACCTTGCGGTACCCCACTGGTAACATCTTACCAATCTGATACTTCACCCTGCACAGTGACTTGCTGTCTTCTGTTACTCAGGTACTCCCTTATCCAATAGAGTACCTTCCCTTTCACTCCTGCCCGCATCACCAGTTTTCTCACTAGTCACTGGTGTGGCACTGTGTCAAAGGTTTGCTAGCAATCCAAAAATATGCAATCTGCCCATCCCTCTCTTTCTTGCCTGATTCTTGTCGCCTGAATGTAGAAATCAATTAATCCAGTAAGGCATGACTTGCCATCCCTGAAACCATGTTGGTGTTGTGACACAAAGTTTCTTCGCTCCAGATGCTCGACTAGCTTTTTTCGCACAATTTTTTCCATTAGCTTGCATGGTATGCAAGTTAGGGACACTGGCCTGTAGTTCAGTGCCTCCTGTCTATCCCCCTTCTTGTATATCGGGACTACGTTTTCCGCCTTCCAAATTTCTGGCAGTTAACCTGTTACTAGTGATTTGTTATACACCATGGAGCCTGGCAGGCACAGTGCTTCTGCTGCTTTCTTTGGTATCCAGAGTGATATTCCATCCGGACCTATAGCCTTTGTCACATCCAATTCTAGCAAGAACTTCCTTACATATCCACTGGTAATCTCAAATTCCTCTAGTGGTGCCTGGTTAATTATTCCATCTCTTATCTCTGGAACTTCTCCTTGCTCTAATGTGAAACCTTCCTGGAATTTTATATTGAGTTCCTCGCATACTTCTTTGTCCTTTGTAGTGAATCTGTCTGCCCTTATCCTCAGTTTCATTACCTGTTCCTTCACTGTTGTCTTTCTCCTGATATGGCTGTGCAGCAATTTGGGTTGGGTCTTAGCCTTGCTTGCTATATCGTTTTCATATTGCCCTTTTGCCTCTCTTCTCACCCTGATGTATTCATTCCTGGCTCTCTGGTAACCTTCTCTGCTTGCTCTCAAGTGTCCTGTTATTTTCAGTTTCTCTATGCTCTTTTACTTTGTTGCTTAGCTAGCTTATATCTCTGATTAGACCATGGGTTTCTAATCTGCATTTCAGTTATTACGTTTTGGGCCGGGATAAACTTTTCTGCTGCCTCCTTGCACTTCTGTGTGATGTATTTCATCATGTATTGGGCCGTCTTTTCCCTTAGCTCTGCTTCCCATGTTACATCCGTTAGGAATTTTATTATATCCTCGTAATTTCCCTTACGGAATGTCAGCCTTTTGCTTTCAGTTCCCTTTCTAGAGTACTTTAGCCCTTCTTCGACCAGATACTCAAAGGTCAGTACACTGTGATCGCTCATTCCTACTGGGGCCTCGAAGTCAATTTACCTTATGTCGAAGTCATTCAGAGTGAAGACTAGGTAGAGTATTGCTGGTTCATCGTTTCCCTCATCCTAGTGGGTTCCCTGACATGTTGGCTTAGAAAGTTTCTTGTCACCACCTCCACTAATTTGGCTCTCCATGTATGCTCTCCTTCGTGTGGTTCCTTGTTCTCCCAGTCTATCCTTCCGTGATTGAAGCCCCCCATTATGAGCAGATAGGATCGATTTCAATGGGCAGCAGAGGCTGCCCTCTAAATTATATTATAAACTGCCATATTGTCTCTGTCATACTCTTGCCTGGGTCTTCTGTCATTTGGTGGTGGGTTATATATCACTGCTACTACTACTCTGGCTCCTCCCATCGTCATGGTGCCTGCTATGTAGTCTCTAAACCCTTCACAGCCTGGGATAACCATCTCCTTGAAACTCCATTCCTTTGTCATGAGTAAGGCCACTCCGCCTCCTCCCCTTCCCTCCCTCTATTTCCTTATTACAGTGTAATCCTGGGGAACACCGCATTTATGATTCCTGAGAGTTTTGTTTCCGTGATTCCAATTACATCTGGGTTTACGTCTCGTGCTTTTTTCCTAAATTCACTCGCCTTGCTTGTAATCCTGTCTATGTTTATGTACATCACCACGAAACTGACTCTTTTCTGTCCATCCCCAGTTTCTCTTGCTTCCACTGGAGAAGGTAAACATGGAGGGTCTGGGATGGGGAGGGGAAAGGGGGGCCCTAGGTTGTGAGGGGGGGCTGAGAGTAAGGGGGACCAGGGTTGTGGGGGGGCTGGGAGGATCTGGTTTGGATAGGGTAGGGGCGAAGTGAGGGCTTGGAGAGGTGGAGGAGAAGGGAGGGTTTCGGGGGATAGGGAGAAAGGGGAGGTTGTTGGGGGAAGGGGGGAGGGAGAGCTTGAGAGGGTGGGGGATAAAGGAGGGCTTGGGGGAGGGGGAGAAGGGCTTGGGGGAGAGGGGAGGAAAGAGGGCTTGGGGGGGGGGAAAGGAGGGGTTAGGGGGTGGGAGAGGAGGGAGGGGATAGGGGGATAAGGGAGGGCTTAGGGTGGGGGGAGGACTATAGGGGCTGGGGCAGGTATGGCTTCTATTGGTTGGGAGAAGGGTGTGATCCTCCTCCCACTGGGGCTGTTGAATTGCCGATGGAGGGTTCCCCACTCCCTTCTGGGATCGTAGGGTTCTGGGTTGTGGTTCCCTGATTCCTTTCCCTCTCCTTGTACTCCTTCCTTGCTGCTGCTGCCCTCTGTCTCTCCTCCCTAGTCATATCCCTCTGCAGGAATACCTTTTTGACCTTCTGCACATTGAGTAGGCTGCTCTTCTTTGCTAAAATTTCCTCTTTTGTGTTCTCGCTTTTGAAAACCCCTTTTATCAATTGATCTTTGTCCTTGTTGTACCGACCAAGCCTGAAAACCTTTTCTATATTCAATTCTTTCCCCTCCATCCGTACTCCTTCAAGGATCTCTCTGACTGTGGCTTTGTCCATATCTCTCCTCACCCTTGGAGTGGACCCTATTTGGCCTAATCATCGAAACCACCAAAAGAGGCAAAGAAAACTGAGCTTGAAATCTGTGAAAAGGTAAGCCAAAAAAATCGAAGTTCTGCAAGTTGTAACTGACTTATTTGTTGACCAATTAAATTTTATCTTCACATAGGTAGGGACGGTTATACACTCTCCAGGATGTAGAGGTTACACTAAAATTAGATAATAAACAAAGGAGAAAAAAAGAGACAGAATAAATTTACCCTAAAAAAAAATATTATAGGGACATTGGTGAAAGTATCATATATTACTTTTAAGGATTTACTGAGGCGCAATTCCTAAACTGTAGCCTCTGTTTAACGCAACAGTAAAATGTGTACTTGGATGAAAAACGATTCTTCGCGGCAGGGGATCGTATTCCAGGGACCTACCCGAAACGCTGTGCGTACTAGTGGCTGTACAAGAATGTAACAACTCATGTATATATCTAAAAAAAAAAAAAATTAACATTGGCCAATACATTTATATGATGTATAACAAAATAGAGCAAAATAACATACTTACTCCTTACTATGTGTATTGTTATGTATTATGCAGCAATGATATAATGGCACCAGCTGCATATCCACCTTGTGGAAACGTCTGACTATTTTTGTTCTTATTTGGGCGTCGGACAGGTGCTTGTATCTCTTTATTACTGCTTTATTCTTCAGTTCCTGTTATTAGGAGCTGTTCCCCTTATCAACCAAACGTTCTTCGGTTTAAAAAATTCGTCTAAAATAAATTTCTGAAAATATTTTAATGAAACTTTCACGACACTGGAGATAATAAGTTAGAGATTTGTTTAACATTTATAAGTAATTTTTACATAATTCGAAATTTTTTCGTTTCTTGACCCTTAAGGCTGAGTTGCATTAGGGTTAATGTACAATAACCTCAAAGGAGGTAGGATTTTAGCCTGGTGATATAAAACTGACCCTAGGCTTCTGTCATTAGTAATTGCTCAAGATTATAAGCAAGTACCCTACTTACATTAGTAACAATATAATAGGCCCTGTAAATTCCAACCAAGCAGTCAACACAGCTGATCTAGAAACAAAACTGAAAAGGACCCAAAAGGACTTAAGGGTCGCTTAACAAGACAGAATAATAAATGCCATGATCTGTCGCAACAAACTCCAGTTGAACATATTGAACTAGAAACCTACTTGCAAGTTGCAACAAGTATGAGCAAGTCAAACGCCAAATAGAAAAGTATTTGGCTGAATTTGCCAACACCAATGCAAGTACTGGTGTATTATATGGTATTATAGATGATCTGGCAAATTATGAAGATGACACTCAAGCCAGGTTAAATCCTTTCGTCAAATTAATTGCCCAGAGTAAAGCCACAAAAACAGCTGCCACTAACACTACTCAACCAGAAGTTAAACGACCTTCAGTCAGTTTACCCACATTCTTTGGAACAGAGGATTAAAATTGGGAAAACATCTGGAATAAATTTGTTGATGCTGTGGATTCTAAACCCAAAATTCTTAAAACCACCAAATTCACATACCTACGCAGTCAACTTAAAGGTGAAACTGAAAAGGTGGTAACAAATTTAACCCTAAATAGTGACAGCTATGATCTTGCAGTTCAGCTCCTTAAAGATAATAATGATAACACAGAGCGAGCTGTCACACATTTAGTTTAAAATTTTTTGGACTTGCCCCCAACTAATGAAACCACTGATTAACTTCAAGCCTTCAGATTGTAGCTTGAGTCATTACAAAAAGCACTCAGCCTTAAGGTTGATATAAATTGTGCTGAGTGGTTAACTAAAGTTAACGTATGATGCAAATAACCCAGTGAGACCATAGATAGGTTGAGTTCTCTGTATACCATATATTCTCTGACAGTTTAGATTACAGAAGGTTTACGCTCTGTTGTAGAATGACAGCGAGCGAATACAGAGAGTAAACCAACAACCAAACCTTCGTTAATCACCGATAATAAACCACAGAGTATACCCAGTACTCTAACTAAACATAAAACATTTAACTCCACTCCACGAGGGAAATTTGGCAGTGTGGGCACATATGCATTGCGGTCCCTCAAAATCTTGTAGCAAGTAGATTAGGCCACTCATACACTAGCTCCAAACTCATTAGCTTAATGAGAGAGTAGCACAACTCTCAGTAGCACTAATGACTAAACTCAAACCTTTTCTCTAAATACAGTTAACATTCCTTCCATCCTTCCAACCTATTGTAGGATGATGAGGGGAGGTGTTGTCCAAACATATAAGCAATCGAGAAGCGAATAATCATGAGAATAATTTCCACAGTGATTCAGTTGACTTCACTTCATACGCTTGGGAGTTTCCAAACACTTTCTACCTCAAGAATGTAGCACTCGGCATATTCAGTTCTAACCGACCCCAACACGCCTCAACTTCGATACAGAGCAGACAGTAGACTCCGACTGCATCGAGCTCTGTGCCAAAGCCAAAGCATTTTGGGGTCGGTTAGAACTGAATATGCCAAGTACTACATTTTTGAGGTAGAGAGTGTTTGGAAACTCCCAAGCATATGTACTGAAGTTAACTGAATCACTGTGGAAATTGTACTGATGATTACACACTTCTTGATCGCTTATATGATTGGACTACACCTCATCTGAACCTAATCCAATAGGTTGAAAGGAATGTTAACTGTATTTATGGAAATGATTTGAGTTTAGTCATTAGTGCTACTGAGATATGTTCTTCTTTTTCATTAAGCTCATGAGTTTGGAGCGAGTATATTATTGGCATAATCTACTAGCTACAGTCTACAGTTACTGTTTCACCCAAGGTGGTGACTCCCAAATGTGCTGTAGGCTGAATTACAAGTTTGTTCTGTAATGTAGAACATTCCATATACTACTGCACTAATTACCTTGACCGTACTACACGTATAAAGCGACTCAAGGAGTTACATAAATGCACTAAGTGCCTCAGGTTGCTTAATTAACACCGATACCTGTACAACCCAACTGCAAACCTGCAACCGGTGCGATAAAGGGCAACACTACTCAGTACTGTGTGGGGACATAAAATTAAAGTTCCCCAAAGCCAAGGTGGAGGAAGAGGCTTCCATCACCGTCCTGTTCTGCAAAGAACGAAAGGATATAAGTGCCGTGTCGATAAAGTCTAAGAAAAATGTGACTTTGCCAACTGCCCAGCTTACAATAAAAAACAGTATGGCTGAGGTCAACACCCACGAGTTTTTTGACCAAGGGATCCCAATAAACATTTGTCACCCAAGAAATGGCAAAGAACTTAAAATTTAAACCTTTTGTACAGGAAAAACTAAATATAACAGGGTTCCTGACCAACACAGGACCCCAAGTCTGAAAGTGGTCCAACCATTAGTACATTTAGGCGGCTATGTGCGACCTGTACAAGCCATTGTAGTAGACAAAATCCCATCGGACCAATATGATCATGGTCTATGGACAACAGCCAAATAACTACAAGAAAGGAGAATTAAGTTGCCTGATAACAAAATCACGTCTGCCCACCTCTCCAGCACTGGATTCCTTGTACGTTCAAAATATTACCATAAATTCATCACTAGACAATTCATCACTCTAAAAGGCAGGAAATGAACCTGTCATTGTCTGTGAGAGGCAACTTGCTCACTGGTTCAGTTTTGAGTTTGAAACAACCCACATCTTTAGACAACCAACATGTCAACCTAGAGATGGTGGCGTTACTACGTTGAGAACAGTCAACACGTAAGTTCAGAGACTTGTCTGAGGATAAGCTTGAACCCCCTATACATAAATTATAAAATCTAGCCACCTTAGGCATCGTCCCTGAACAACCTAGATCAGATGATGACAAAACATGCAATCAATATCTGGACTCATTTGTCTACTGAGACAACCAATACTGGGTCAGGTTACCAGTTCTACTGGCATCTAAGGATGATTCAGGAAGCTGAATCATCCTTAGATGCCAGTAAATCATTTCATGGCAATTAAGGTCTTAGGTGTTACACTTAAATAGTCAACCTGGGAACCTGAAATTGTACCAGAGCATAATACAACAACAACTCGATAACAAATTCATCGAAGTTGTAACCAGTGATGACCCTAAGGAAGGACACTATTGTTATGAACCCCAGGTACCCAAGTGAGGTAGGTGCCTTGTGAGAGTTATTCTACCCACCTGACTATAGTTAGAAGTCTAAGAAAGGAACTGAATAGAGTAAACGTCGGTGAATTAGGACCGAAAAGAAAACCAGCAGAGGACAAGCACCTTATAGAAGTGAGTGACAGTCAAAATGTCAAAATGTTGACATTTTGTTACGTGACGTGACGCAGACGGAAGTCGTAATCTGTCACTTGAGTTGTTATAGTCGTCAGGAATGGACGTACGGCAGATTCCTCCTGGGAAGAAGGAGCAATATAGTTCCAAGTTTAGTGGTTGAGTGAAGGTTACACATTACAAAGTGTGAGGGAAATTCCTGAGACGTCGTAAGTCATTTCTCAGTGATCAGGAATAATATTAGGGACGGCCTGAAGCCTATACGGTGGTCGTATCCTGTGTGGACCCTAATGTGTGTTATCCTTTGGGTGGAAAACAGTAAGCAAATGTTTCTCTGTGAGGGGAAGCTTTGAGAGACAGTCCAAAAGAATTTTCGTGGACGATCAAGCGAAGTGCCATTTTGGAGCGCCTTGAGCGAGTTTCACCAGATCGTCACTTTCTGCACTGAGTGCACTTAATTAGTTGATAGATAGTTTATTATTGATCGATCGTGTGCCCGGTGATCATAAGAGACGTTTACGAATATTTGGTAGATATTTCATGAAGACAGTAAGAATATATAAGGAGTTAGAGATGATGGGACATGTTGGAGGCGAGAGTGACGCATGCTTGTTCTCCGGAGGTCAGTGTGTGACTAGGGGGCTTAGCCCCTGGGATACGCCCCAAAGGTTGATTTCGGTGTGGACTCGCCTAGGAATGGGGGGAGAACCCCATCTCATAATGAAACTTAAGAAATATTGAGGAAATTCGTGTTAGAATTATTATTCTTACTTTTTCGGTCATATTTAAGAACATTATATATATATATATATATATATATATATATATATATATATATATATATATATATATATATATATATATATATATATATGTATATATATATATATATATATATATATATATATATATATATATATATATATATATATATGTATATATATATATATATATATATATATATATATATATATATATATATATATATATATATATATATATATATATATATATATATATATATATACACACATATACCAAAAGAATAGGGGTGGTAGGAGAAGAAAATATCAGTGTTCAGTGAGGATCCACAAGGTCTTCTCTGAGTACTCTTTATTTTCTTCTCCGAGGCTACGGGTCCCTACACTTGCACCAGAGGTGGTACCCCTTCTAGGTTAAAAAAAAAAAAATATATATATATATATATATATATATATATATATATTATATATATATATATATATATATATATATATATATATAATATATATATATATATATATATATATATAATATATATATATATATATATATATATATATATATTTATATATATATATATATATATATATATATATGTCGTACCTAGTAGCCAGAACGCACTTCTCAGCCTATAATGCAAGGCCCGATTTGCCTAATAAGCCAGGTTTTCATGAATTAATTGTTTTTCGACTACCTAACCTACCTAACCTAACCTAACCTAACTTTTTTGGCTACCTAACCAAACCCAACCTACAAAGATAGGTTAGGTTAGGTTAGGTAGGGTTGGTTAGGTTCGGTCATATATCTACGTTAATTTTAACTCCAATAAAAAAAATTGACCTCATACATAATGAAATGGGTAGCTTTACCATTTCATAAGAAAAAAATTTTAAAAAATATATTAATTCAGGAAAACTTGGCTTATTAGGCAAATCGGGCCTCGCATAGTAGGCCAAAAAGTGAGTTCTGGCTACTAGGTACGACATATATATATATATATATATATATATATATATATATATATATATATATATATATATATATATATGTCGTACCTAGTAGCCAGAACTCACTTCTCAGCCTACTATCCAACGCCCGATTTGCCTAATAAGCCAAGTTTCCCTGAATTAATATATTTTCTCTAATTTTTTTCTTATGAAATGATAAAGCTACCTATTTCATTATGTATGAGGTCAATTTTTTTTTTATTGGAGTTAAAATTAACGTAGATATATGACCGAACCTAACCAACCCTACCTAACCTAACCTAACCTATCTTTATAGGTTAGGTTAGGTTAGGTAGCCGAAAAAGTTAGGTTAGGTTAGGTTAGGTAGGTTAGGTAGACGAAAAACAATTAATTCAAGAAAACTTGGCTTATTAGGTAAATCGGGCCTTGCATAGTAGGCTGAGAAGTGCGTTCTATATATATATATATATATATATATATATATATATATATATATATATATATATATATATATATATATATATATATATATATATATATATGTCGTACCTAGTAGCCAGAACGCACTTCTCAGCCAACTATGCAAGGCCCGATTTGCCTAATAAGCCAAGTTTTCATGAATTAATGTTTTTTCGACTACCTAACCTGCCTACCCTAACCTAACCTAACTTTTTCGGCTACCGAACCTAACCTAACCTCTAAAGATAGGTTAGGTTAGGTTAGGTAGGGTTGATCAGGTTCGGTCATATATCTACGTTAATTTTAACTCCAATAAAAAAAATTGACCTAATACATCATGAAATGGGTAGCTTTATCATTTCATAAGAAAAAAAATAGAGAAAATATATAAATTCAGGAAAACTTGGCCTATTAGGCAAATTATTTTTTATATATATATATATATATATATATATATATATATATATATATTATAATATATATATATATATATATATATATATATATATATATATATATATATATATATATATATATATATATATATATATATATATATATATATATATATATCTTTAAAAATATGTTGTTAAATATGACCGAAAAAGTAAGATTAATAATTCTAACACGAATTTTCTCATTATTTCTTATGTTTCTTTTCACTGTCGATGGTAATTGAAAAATCAATTCTCCAAAATTCATTTTTATTTCTAGTCTGACGCGATACTTTAACGCGTTTCGTAATACCTTATTACATTTTCCAAGACTTTAGTTTACTCACACACAACTATAACCTGCAAACACTAAACAGAGTTTTACTATCCTATCATTTAAACAGCTTTTATCTTATATACTAGCATTTGGGTGAGGTGATATGTTACAACAGTTTTGGATGAGGTGAACAAAACTTTCAACACAAGACAGAGCAAACTTTCAACACAAGACAGAACACGGTGCATTGGGTATAAATTGGATAAATTAAGGGAAGAATGGAAGTAACTGCAAAGGGCCTATTGGCCCATATTTCTTGATGCTTCTATATTGGTGCGGAGTCTTGAAGTGGGTAGAATATAGTTGTGCATTAACTGGCTGTTGATTGCTGGTGTTGACTTCTTGATGTGTAGTGCCTCGCAGATGTCAAGCCGCCTGCTATCGCTGTATCTATCGATGATTTCTGTGTTGTTTGTTAAGACTTCTCTGGTGATGGTCTGGTTGTGGGAAGAGATTATATGTTCCATAATGGAGCCCTTTCTGTGTTGCGTTTCACCAGAGAAGTCCATACAATACAAGGATAAGATTTAATAAATTCAGTTATATGACTGAACACTGGCTCTGTTTAAATCAGAGATTTAAACGTGTACATAGTCTAGCCTAGCACCATAACTATTAACAGCCAATATATTCTTATACTATAAGCAACAATTTAAATTGTAAAAGTATAATAAATTACTTTAAATGTAGTCTAAGTGCTGTTACTAAGTACAAGAAATTAAATTCAATTAAATGAACTTATATGATAACTTAAAATATAACTAAGCAAGCAATTGTTAACTTAATTTATATATTCAAGTATATATGCACATATATTTATACTCAATTTATATGATGAGGTACAGTAAGCTTGATTGAATCCTTTCCCACACAATGGACAATCATGAGGTATTATTTACTTATTGCGGCTGAATCTTTTCTGACACATTCTTTCACTTCATTCTGGCACAATGGACACTCATGAGGTCTAGTGCTTGGATAAAATTCACTGCTACACTACTATATTAATAAACTTACTGAGATATGAGGCGTTGCCTCGCTTTATAACCGACAGACAGACCTATAGAATATTAAAGTCACACAAGCATACAATTGGCCAATCATATACCAAAATAACCTCAATATACTTCTCTGCTTGCCAGGTGTCTGTCTGACAGTGTGCCAGACATGATAACTCTCTTGTCGCGAGTTTAGGCACAATATTTTATATAACAGCTTTGCTGTAGATTGTTGTTGAAGTGTTGCTACATGGATTTTACTATAAACTGCATTGCAGAAAGATGAGAGGTGATGGTGAAGGTGGCGACAAGAGTCACTGTGTGCTCCACTCTACACTTATAGATAAAAATGTTCTAGGGATTTTCCTTGTAGATATATTGTCCATGTACTCCCCCAGTTCTAGAGAGTATTCACTGGTGATAAAGATAATTAGATAAGATGTCCTGAGCTAAATAATGTTTGCTAAGGATTCGTCACTGTTCACTCAGTTGTAAACAAACGCGAAGTGCCCTGGGCTATGGTCGGCCCTTCTTGTTCCTGAGATGCTCCTCCCTCTCCCTTGAGAGGGGTAGCTTTCAATGAATATTGATTGATTATTTTTACAGTCTAGACTTATGATTGAGATAAGATGTGATTATAATATAATTAGATATAGGATTTAAAGATTATAAGTAGTACTTGATAGTACCACTGATTCTTATTAAGGATTCGATTTATAATCTCTACTGGAAGCGATTAATGTTCCAATAGTTTTTTAATTAAGAAATCCTTCTAGAAACTTCTGGATCCTTGAGATATCATGCACAAAGTCACATAGGCACCTATAGGGCCCTATGGTGTACGTGATCATAGTGGCATTGTCATCTAGGATCAAGATGTATAATGAATCTATTATGATTCTATAATGATTTTGATATGATTTGATATGATTTTGATATGATGTAGATGTGATATAGAAATAATACATTTCTTAGGTGATAATTAGATATGGTGGGTAAAATTTCCCATAGGTGGTACGGTGTTTACAGAATCGACCCAGAACTCCCCAGACAGTATGCGCGGAGGTAGGTGAGGTAAGTGCACAGGTTCAAGTGCCCCCTAAGATCCAATCCAGGCTAATGGAAGAAGGCAGGTCTGAACATTGTAGGTTAGTGAGAGTTGTTCCCCATTTAGCAAAATGTTTCTTCTTTGTATTTTGTATTGTTCTCGTGTTTGCCCTGGGGAAAGTGACCAACATTCGGCAGATGATGGCTCCTGTGAGCATCGTGGAGCGACATCATGACCAAGATATTCCCCCCATAAGTGTTGCGGACGGAACAATGATTGATGAAGGAGGTGGTACCAGCAACTGTTCAATGAGTGAACGTTCCCGCCAGGTTGACACCCCCTGTGTAACTGGTGGACCTAGATCCAGCATTATATGGAACGTTGGTCGACCTGACGTTGGACGAGTTAACGCACTCCTCATTAGAGTGCAGGCAGTCACTGTGGAAAAGTGCGCGGACATCGCCATCGCTCGCACTGTAAGTAAGCATTTCCAGACAGTTTCTTTTACCCCGAATCATCAGTTACCTGTATTCCAGGTTCCCGTCTCAATGAAGGACCAGTGAAAGAAACGCCTTCTGCCCTCAGCTGCCAGTGGTACCACGACGCAGGGAGATGTTGCCTGTTGGCCCCAGTTCTTCGATCCTCCGCAGAGCCTCAGTGCTATTGATTAAAACACATGAGGTAACTGGGCTCCTGACAAGAACCTCAATCAAGTCATTGCCCAAGATATTAGAATTCCCTCTGTATCAAGCCTCTCAGTTAAGCCAGTTCATCGGACAGGACGTCCTTTTCACTGCAGTCCATGATTTACATTAGTCCTATGGGCGAAGTGTCACGATACTAATTTGTTTTTTTTTCCTTTTAGGACCAAACAAAATTCCTTTTGGTGGTGAGGTGTTACAGACTCATCACCCTTGTCAGGGGGTAGAGTGGCAGTTCCAACGCCATCTACGAGTCCGCACCCGGACTGCTCCGGAATAGTACATAATGTGGACAATGCCATCTGGTGGTTATCAAATGGCTAAAGATTCCTGCCCTGGTCAGCCAGAGTGGGGGTCGTTGTGAGTGACCTCTGGTGAGGTGACACATTAAGACCAGCGCCACCTAGTGTGTGCTACAGAGCACAATGTCAACTCCCCAGTGGGTTAGTGGTATTCTCTAGTTCACCAGTATCGGCAAGGTCATTGATGACGTTTTTGTGTCCACAGAGGTGACGTCTGGGGACAGCAGTACTGGAGAGTGCAGTTCATTTTAGGCAGTCCACAGTCTCCCTATAGGGTCTTGGAAACGACTAAGCCAACGCCGATGAAGCAGTGTGGTTGCTGCAAGTGCTTAAGTGTTGAAAAAGATCAGCGTACCTTTGAGGCTGGCTAAGGAAAGAGACTGACGACAAGGAGGTGCCTGTTAAGTAGTACTGCTAGCTGGTCGCTAGAGAGTGCTGCTAGCGGATCGCTACCCCTGTATTGGTTTGTGACCCCGCTCAGCGTGTGGCTTTGGTACTCTGCCAGCGAGTAGCTGGAGAGTGGTCGTTGAGGTACAGGCACCTCATGACACTGTCAGTGGGCTGGCCCACGTATAGGTGAACTCGCCCGTGTTCTTCCCAGTAAGGTTGAATACGCTACTGGACAGTGAAGAAATACTGGGGATTGATGAACTCTGCACGAGAACATGTTTGATATCCTGAGCGAAAGGATTGTACATAGGTGAAGTAATAGCCTATCGTTTCTTTATATATTATTTATGGTGACGGTGTACATATATCTACTTAACGGTGGTGGAAGATTTTTAATACATTGACGAAAGGAACCGTGTTTTGTTCATCCCCACCCTTTTTTTTATGTACTACATAACCACTTTCTAGAAAATGTACTACCAACTTGGGGTCGGATACCATAAGTTTGGTTCTACCATCAAAAGAACCAGGTTGCGACCCATAGTGGCCGTAACATATATATATATACTAGCAGTACCCGGCCACACGTTGCTGTGGCTCAGCAACACATGCGTTGCTGAGCCACAGCAACCTTCCCTGTCCCCCAGTACTTCCCACTATTCCACCCTCACCCATCTCCTCGGCCTCCCAACCATTCCCCACTCCACAGTCCCCTCTTCCTTCCCACAATGCCCCACTTCCCTGTTTCTTTGTCCTCCTCACCATTCCCCTTTCCCCAATCCCCTCGTCCCCTTGTCCTTCCCCACCATTATCCCCTCCCTTGTGCCCTCGTCCTCCCCACCATCTCTCACTAATGTCCCCGCATCATCCCCACCAATCCCTCATCTGATGCCTTCTTACATGGTCTGATGTTCTCATATGAAAATTGGGAACATAAATTGATCTGATGTTCCCATCACTGAAATATAAGAAAAACAAGTACAAAATTAAATAAAAATATGAAAAAATAAAAAAATAAACTATACTCATGAAATGAATGGGATGGTAAACAACACAGCTCAATTCCAATGCAATTCACAGAAAATAATTAAATCAAAATGAAAATAAATCAAAATCTATGAAAAATCAATTTATCAATGCAATCAGAAGCATTGAAATGGAACTGTACCATATTTAGTATAACATGTGTGTTGCTCCTACATGCAACAGATGGCGCTCTTTTTCAAGAACAGCATAGTTTTACATGTCACAGGTGTGGCAACTTTACTTATACTTACGAAATGAACGGTATGATAAACAACACAGCTCGATTCTAACACAATGTCACACAAAATAATTCAATAAAAAAATTAATAAATCGAAATCTATGAAAATAAAATTTATCAGTGCAATCGGAAACATTGAAATGGAATTAGTGACATATTTAGTATAGTTTGCATGTTGCTATTATGTGCTCAGCAACGCATGTGCGTTGCTGAGCCACAGCAACCTTCCCTGTCCCCCAGTCCTCCCCACCAATCCCCCCCCCCTCACCCATCTCCTCGTCCTCCCCACCATTCCCCACTTCACCATCCCCTCTTCCTTTTCCCCATGCCCCACTCCCCTGTCCCTTTGTCCTCCAAACCATTCTCCATTCCTGCATCCTCTCGTCCCCACCTTCCCAAACTCCCCAGTCCCCTCGTCCTTCCCCCACCATTACCCCCTCCCTTGTCCCCTTGTCCTCCCCACAATCTCTCACTTCCGTCCCCTTGTCATCCCCACCATTCCCCACTCCTTCGGCTGATGCCTTCCCAAATGGTCTTATGTTCCCTCAGAAAATTGGGAACATCAAATATAAGAAAACAGGAAAAAAATGAAATGAAAATATGAAAATATAAATAAACTGTACTCACGATATGAACCGTATGTTAAGAACACAGCTCAATTCCAAGGCAATACACTCAAAATAAATATATCAAAATGAAAATAAATCAAAATCTATGAAAATTCAATTTATCAATGCAATCAGAAACATTGAAATGGAATTGTAACATTGTAATAACCCTGAACGCTCAACCTTTTTTTTTTTATAACATTTTCTCGTTACTTCTCTCTGCTCTATCATCTAATACCCCAGCTTAACACTGTTACAGTCCAGTATGACTCCTCACTGGACTGCCACGAATATAAGCTGAGTATTAAATGAGGATGACATCACAAGATAGGGGGTTATTAATTTATAACAAATAATTTAAATCATTTAACACTGCCACCACCTTCCCAAAACATAAATGAATGTGTCAAAATTATTGCTTCCCCAGGAAGGAAGGGACTCAATAATCATGGAACTCAAAGGGGCAAGTAAATGAATCTTAAAGGATTAATACTGTAATCTCACTGAGCTGAAAGGGAAATTCAAGAGCTACTTTAATATTTATAAGATGGAGGGGGACACAGGAACTTTCCAAGCCAACACATTAACCACATATACAAAATGACAAAATAGAAAAAATATTACAAAGGGGAATTAACTGAATACCACTGGGCAAATTATACAATTTATTTTATGAATCATGTAAATTCAAATCAAATTGAACATATACCCTATTCTATTCCCTAAGAGGCAAAATGGGTATCTACTGAGGACATGAAATCAAGTGCACAATACCTTAAAACCGCACTGAGGCCAAGATGTTGATGGCTTGCCTCCCACAGGTCAAGGGGACCTGTACCCCACTAAGCTCCAGAACACACAAACTAATCTTTATAAAAACGCTTACCAGTGGAACAGGCTCCACCCCCTAGTTCCTAGACCCAAAATCTTAACTCCGCCTATCCCAAGCCTATGGCCAATAGATTTATACATAACTAGGTGATCTAGAATCCAGGCCAATGGCATGGACAGGCACTACCCTGTGGGGCCCCGCCTCCACAGGCCTACATGTCTTCAACCAATCCGGATCAGGCTTGACCATAAGGGTCAATTCCTCTTGACAGAAAACTCCAAAAACTGGGAAGGCACCAACGACTTTCCTGTGGGAACGCCGGCTGGGCACCCACGTGTAACTTGAGAACACAAGTGTCTTGGCCCTGAGGTACTATTTCCAATTCAACTCTGGACGGATGGACAGAGAGGGAGGGGAACAAGTGACCTCACTGTTTATGACCACGAGGGTCAGACCATGACAAATGGAAGGGATGACCCAAAGGGAGGAAGGACAAGGGGACACGGGAGGGGGGAAGGGGGAAGGGGAAGGAGCTATGGTGTGCATATACCATTACAACATATGTAGTATAGCATGTGGGTTGCTCGTACATGCAACAGATGGCGCTGTTTTTCAAGAAAAGCATAGTTTTGCCTGTCAGAGGTGTGGCATCTATACTTATACTTACGAAATGAATGGTATGGTAAACAACACAGCTCAATTCCAACACAATGTCACACAAAATAATTAAATAAAAAATTAAATAAATCGACATCTATGAAAATAAAATTTGTGAATGCAATTGGAAACCTTGAAATGGAATTTGTAACAATATTTAGTATAGCGTGCATGTTGCTATTATGTGCAACAGGTGGCGCTGTTTTTCAAAAAAGCATGTTTTTACCTGTCACAGGGGTGGCATATATATAGTAGGTATATAAAAAGACGCTCATATTCGAGTGCAACGTTGTGTCAAAATTTCAAAGCAATCGGTGAAGAACTTTAGGAGATTACAGCGTGTGTTGCTCTTATGTCCAACAGATGGCTCTGTTTTTTTTTTTAAAAAGCATGTTTTTTCCAGTCACAGGTGAGGCATGAATATAGTAGATATATGGAAAGACGCGCCTATTCAAATGCAACGTTGTGTCAAAATTTCAAATCAATCGGAAAGGAGGTTTCGAAGATTTCCCTCACATGAAAAACACAGTTTTTCAGAAAAAAAACATGTTTTTTACCGTCACAGACGTGACATCTATATAGTATGTATATATAAACTGCTCGGATGCGAATGGAACATTGTGTAAAAATTTCAAAGTAATCGGTGAAGAACTTTCGGAGATTAGCGATTTTGAACAAACGAACATTTCTATTTTTATTTATATAGATTATATATATATTTTAGGTTAGAGGTTCTTCCCAAATAAATATGACGTTGAATCCCTCTCCAAGTATATAACGATTACAGGGCGATCTCCCAAATTATTATTTATTTTTTACCAGGGAGTGGTGGGGGTGTCTGTTCCCTATTATATAAAGTAAAGTTCAATATGAAGTTTGAAAAAACCCCAACCCCTGATACTATTTCCCGCACCATGCCATAACGAAAAAATCAGCAACTACCCCACTGAGGATAGTATTTTAAAGGGAGTATAACTATGGGGCAAACTACCCTTACAATATAATTCAGTTACTCCCTGGTAATGTTTTTCTGGTGGACAGTGACGGTCCATGCTCAGATTGGCCTCTGGGCATAATAGTCTCGGTCCATCCAGATCGCCAGTGTGTCTTGATGATAGTGAAAGTAAAGTGCAGAGGCACCACTAGGCTCTAGGCACTAGAGAAATTAGTTCCTTTGGAGCTACAGGAAATGAAGTTGCTCAAAGACTTTCCACCCCTGTAGCTCCAGTACGGGATGTCTGTCCTGAAAGAACTGACACACAGCAGTGCAATATGAAACTTAAACAATATGTGCATGTTGATCAAACCACACATTAGAAGATGAAGTTCTTGACTAGTGAAATTGATTACTCGAAGAATTCTAGTGAGTGGTTTGGTCAACATTCTTCAGCCACGTTATTGCGACTCACCATCTGGAATATATCCACAATTCTGAAGAGGAGCAATAAAGTGTTCACCAGTCCTAAACATTGGACTCTAACCTGTGTTTCTCCACCGTGGAAATATGTTGGAAATTCCCACATCATATATAAAAACTCTAATGTAACAGCCATAAAATGTTGTTAATTTGCATTAGCTCAAGTAATGAATAAATACATTAGGTAGTCATAAAAAGATTACAGAAAATGGCAAAGGCTGCAACAATCATCTTTTATCACAATATTCATCTAACTAATGTTACAACTCATCCTCCTGTTTAGATAGTACCTATAGTGACGATAGTCAATAGTCACAAATAATAGTTCTTATCTTTTAGATAGAACCGTTCTAACTGGTGCAATTTCTTTAATAATTAATGCAAAAAAATAATAATTTTTTCGGCTCAGTATATGCTGATATATTAACTTTATTGAATTTAAGTCTCTTGGATCATAAATGAATGTTCTGTATCCAGTCTCTTGTCATATTTATAAAGTAATAAACCTATGGAATCGCCTACCCACTGAAGCCATAAACACCAAATGCAGGCGATGAGTCACAATAACGTGGCTGAAGTATGTTGACCAGACCAAAGTCTGGTCTCAATCGACTTGAGAATGGTCCAGGACGGATCGAAACGTCGTCGTCCCTTCAACTTCTAGTGTGTGGTCTGTTCAACATAAACACCAAAACTCTGATGGGTTTTAAAATGCAGCTGCAAAAGATCAGGGCAGATGGGGGGACCTTTGACAAGGCTTCCAGCTTCCTGTCCTCGTCGAGGCTACTCGATGAGTAACCTCATTGAATTTACCAGGTAAATAATGCGTTACACAAAAGCCTTTGATAATGGTGGACCCCTGTTGAAAAGGGGGAGCACCCCTGGGGACGACGCACCCTTCCTGCACTGGCCCGTGCTCGGCCTCCCTGGTAGGTGGTATCCCTTGGTTCCAGGTCCCATTCTTTAGATATTGGTTTGCTGCATGGATGATGACTTGACTTCTCTTACCCAGGCTCATGGGGTGGACGAACAGGCCCCTGAGTCGGACCGTCCTGGAAGACCGAGATCTGTAGCCCCCACTACAGGACCCGGTTTAGGCCCAGACCGGACTCTTCCTCCCTGCTACCAGTAGTGAAGTTGAGGACTAGAGCGACGCGCGCCATCTGCCAGGTGGCACTCACGTAAGTGGCACCTGGCAGATGGCACGCGTTGCTCTAGTCCTCAAGGGTTTTGGGGGAATTTCCCGGAAGTTTGGCGCGTGTCGGAGGAAAGTGGAGCGCGCGGTTCTAGTCCTCGGGGTTTTGGGGAGCTTTTTCTGTGTGTTCGGGTCAGGAAAGCGGGAAGCCATGTTGTTTGGGATGTAGGAGAGTATGTGGTAGACTAAGAAATAGAAGGATAAGAGTGGAATATGAGGAAGGAGAAAATGAATATGTATGTGTGTTTTGCGTAGACTTAATCCTGTGTGAGGATAATAGTTTTTGATGATCGTAAGTAAGTAGAGGTTGCGTGTAGATGAGAGGAGTCCCAACATAGTCTGTTATGTTGTTTGGGGGAGGGGTAGGGGTAGGGGAGGGAGGGAGGGAGGGAGGGAAGGGTGAGTGGAGCTTCCACTCGTCGTGAGACTGCTCGGGGTCATTTACGGTTAGACAAACCAAAAACTCCCCCTACAGGAAGCCCTAAGTGTGAGAGGATGAGAGAGTAGAGTCCAGCAGGAGGGATGTGAACCACTACCCTTAAGCGTTTTTCAATGTCCGCGGAGGGGTGTGCTTACTGGTCACGGGTCAGAGGGTAACTGAAAAGACTTTTCCAAGTAGTTTGGTTATATCTCCCCCTCCCGGAGGGTAGGCAATGACGTCCATTACTTCCTCAGACATGGCAGAAGTGGTTGGGCATCCATTACCCAGTGCGTTTCGTTAAGGAAGGAGAGATGTAGCTACAGTCAGCAACTCCGTCTCTCTCTCTCTCTCTCTCTATATATATATATATATATATATCTATATATATATATATATATATATATATATATATATATATATATATATATATATATATATATATATATATATATATATATATATATATATATATATAGATATATATATATATCTATATCTCTCTCTATATATATATATCTCTATATCTCTCTATATCTCTCTCTCTACATTATATGCGGGGTTACATAGTGTGTCAAGAACTACCTACGTGTTGCTAAACAGTCCAATCTCACACAAGGCAGTCATAAGGGCAGTAAAGGCTTGCAGAGACGCATAAAGGAGTCAGGACTGAAGCCCAACAATTCATTTTTTAGCTAAGCAAATTACAATCATGACGAGCTAGTCACAAAATTCAATATAAGTCAACACATCGCCACGGAGACGCGATCTCTACCTACAAATTGTTCGTGTTAACTGTGATCATTGAAATGTATGCATGTTTACTCAATCTCCATCACCTCTTCGTCCTACATCCATTACTGCTGTGCAGAGCTTGTATCACACAACGGTGCTATCATAGCAAAACAATGTCACAGAATGTTCAAGACTCCTGAATGAAAGAACCGGCAGTCCCTCTTGCTGAGGTCTAACCTTCGTGGTGGTTTGTGGCGTAGTGAGATGGACAAGGTAATGGGATGGCCTTACCCTCTCCCCATCCACCCACACCATACCCCTACCCCTACCACCCCTCCCTTCCCAGACCAGATGTTCTGTGCTAAGCCTTAGTATCATCATTCTTTGCTCAAATAGCATTTTTTAGGAATATCCAGTCATAAGCCGGTCTTCAATCTTATTATTGTAACAAATCTTAATTTGATGTAAACACAACTGCGTAGGATATACATAGCAGTCACTGGTTTCTCTCTCTCTCTCTCTCTCTCTCTCTCTCTCTCTCTCTCTCTCTCTCTCTCTCTCTCTCTCTCTCTCTCTCTCTCTCTCTCTCTCTCTCTCTCTCTCTCTCTCTCTCTCTCTCTCTCTCTCTCTCTCTCTCTCTCTCTCTCTCTCTCTCTCTCTCTCTCTCTCTCTCTCTCTCTCTCTCTCTCTCTCTCTCTCTCTCTCTCTCTCTCAAGATCATTTAATAGTTGGGGAAAGTAACATCATTTCCTTTCTCCTGCTGCCGCTGTTCACGTATCTTTCTCCATTTCACTTAGACTGACAGCGCATCAGAGGATGACCACTAATGTCAATTTTCGAGTCCCCATCGCTCACACCCTTATAACCTTGTAAGGTAACACGACCAATATGCTAACTTCGTTCTTGCCCAATATCATTTTAAGAGTAACGAGCAACTTTCTGTCCGATGTCTGAATAATGAAATGTACTCCATGTTTAACTCCATCCAAACACAATAAAAGATTAGCACAAGCGTGTTTAGTTCTTGTATCACATAACGTAATGTAAGCGTTTATTCAACAACTGATAGACATAGCATAATATAGCTTCATATTCACTGTGGTAAAACAAACATACACATCACGGTCAGTCCTCGCTTTACCTCAAACACGCCGTTCATTCTCTCTCCATTAGGCGAGTAAACATATATACGACAATATGGAAAATCACAGTCTAGATACTATTATTAAATTGACTTGTTCATTATCCCCGAGTTCAAGGTTGTCTCTCTTAAGACCTACATCATCCAATGTAAACACCAATCGATGAGAATAAGACCGGGTGAGTCGATAGTGAAATAGCTCTGGGTTAAGTCTGTTTTTCAGTTCTTGTAACACAGTCAATGTAGCGTAATGGGAAACCAGTCTTTCTACTGCATACATAAATAGCGTTTGAAAATGTATGCAAGTCTAGACAAATCTCCTATAGCCCTTACATTCTAACACAAATAAAATATTAGCACACGATTGCATCGCATTATATCATCATTAAGTAACGTGGAGATCAACTTTCTGGCTGTTGTCCGAATATCATTATTGAAATGTGAACTCCATTTAGCCAAACACAATGTCTCCAGTACATCTCATAGCATATGAATATTACGGTATACCAGTTTTAACCCTCTATAACACAATGTAACGTAACGTAACGTAACGCAAATCAACTTTCTACAGACCAAATATCGTTTTTAAATGAAAGTATGACTTAGTCCATCTTCATTACATCTCTCACCATATAAAATATTGGCGTCTACCCCTTTTAGCCCTCTGTAACACAATGTAACGCAACGTAACGTAACGCAAATCAACTTTTTGCAGTCCAAAATGTCATTTTGAAACGGAAAGTGAGGGATTAGTCCTTATTCATTACATCTCTCACCATATAAAATATGGGCCTCTACCCCTTTTAGCCCTCTGTAACATAATGTAACGCAACGTAACGTAACGCAAATCAACTTTTTGCAGTCCAAAATGTCATTTTGAAACGGAAAGTGAGGGTTAGACCATCTCCATTACATCTCTTACCATATAAATAATTGATGTCTACCCCTTTTAGCCCTCTGTAACACAATGTAACACAACGTAACGTATCGCAAATCGACTTAGAGAGAGAGAGAGAGAGAGAGAGAGAGAGAGAGAGAGAGAGAGAGAGAGAGAGAGAGAGAGAGAGAGAGAGAGAGAGAGAGAGAGAGAGAGAGAGAGAGAGAGAGAGAGAGAGAGAGAGAGAGAGAGAGAGAGAGAGAGAGAGAGAGAGAGAGAGAGAGAGAGAGAGAGAGAGAGAGAGAGAGAGAGAGAGAGAGAGAGAGAGAGAGAGAGAGAGAGAGAGAGAGAGAGAGAGGGAGAGAGAGAGAGAGAGAGAGAGAGAGAGAGAGAGAGAGAGAGAGAGAGAGAGAGAGAGAGAGAGAGAGAGAGAGAGAGAGAGAGAGAGAGAGAGAGAGAGAGAGAGAGAGAGAGAGAGAGAGAGAGAGAGAGAGAGAGAGAGAGAGAGAGAGAGAGAGAGAGAGAGAGAGAGAGAGAGAGAGAGAGAGAGAGAGAGAGAGAGAGAGAGAGAGAGAGAGAGAGAGAGAGAGAGAGAGAGAGAGAGAGAGAGAGAGAGAGAGAGAGAGAGAGAGAGAGAGAGAGAGAGAGAGAGAGAGAGAGAGAGAGAGAGAGAGAGAGAGAGAGAGAGAGAGAGAGAGAGAGAGAGAGAGAGAGAGAGAGAGAGAGAGAGAGAGAGAGAGAGAGAGAGAGAGAGAGAGAGAGAGAGAGAGAGAGAGAGAGAGAGAGAGAGAGAGAGAGAGAGAGAGAGAGAGAGAGAGAGAGAGAGAGAGAGAGAGAGAGAGAGAGAGAGAGAGAGAGAGAGAGAGAGAGAGAGAGAGAGAGAGAGAGAGAGAGAGAGAGAGAGAGAGAGAGAGAGAGAGAGAGAGAGAGAGAGAGAGAGAGAGAGAGAGAGAGAGAGAGAGAGAGAGAGAGAGAGAGAGAGAGAGAGAGAGAGAGAGAGAGAGAGAGAGAGAGAGAGAGAGAGAGAGAGAGAGAGAGAGAGAGAGAGAGAGAGAGAGAGAGAGAGAGAGAGAGAGAGAGAGACACAGAGTTGCTGACTGTAGCTACATCTCTCCTTCCTTAACGAAACGCACTGGGTAATGGATGCCCAACCACTTCCGCCATGTCTGAGGAAGTAATGGACGTCATTGCCTACCCTCCAGGAGGGGGAGATATAACCAAACTACTTGGAAAAGTCTTTTCAGTTACCCTCTGACCCGTGACCAGTAAGCACACCCCTCCGCGGACATTGAAAAACGCTTAAGGGTAATGGTTCACATCCCTCCTGCTGGACTCTACTCTCTCATCCTCTCACACTTAGGGCTTCCTGTAGGAGGGGGCTAATGATTTGTCTAACCGCAAATGACCCCGAGCAGTCTCGCAGGGGAAGCTCCACTCACCCTTCCCTCCCTCCCTCCCTCCCATACCCCTCCCCTACCCCTCCCCCAAACAACATAACAGACTATGTTGGGACTCCTCTCATCTACACGCAACCTCTACTTACTTACGATCATCAAAAACTATTATCCTCACACAGGATTAAGTCTACGCAAAACACACATACATATTCATTTACTCCTTCCTCATATTCCACTCTTATCCTTCTATTTCTTACTCTACCACATACTCTCCTACATCCCAAACAACATGGCTTCCCGCTTTCCTGACCCGAACACACAGAAAAAGCTCCCCAAAACCCCGAGGACTAGAACCGCGCGCTCCACTTTCCTCCGACACGCGCCAAACTTCCGGGAAATTCCCCCAAAACCCTTGAGGACTAGAGCGACGCACGCCATCTGTCCAGGTGCCACTCACGTGAGTGCCACCTGGCAGATGGCGCGCGTCGCTCTAGTCCTCAACTTCACTACTGCTACCCTCCCCCCTCTGTGATTAGGTCGAGCCCCAAGCTTGCTGTGGTGACCGTCTCGTCCCCTTGCACGGCTGCATCTCTTCTTGTGACTACTGCACCTTTTGACCCATCTCTCTCTAAAGATTCTCATCGCAGTCCCTGCCACGGCCGCTCTCGTTGCTCCCTTCCCATACTAATTCATACCATACTTTGTTTGGTCCTGTTACGTGGACTAAGAACTTTGACCTCCATCCTTTAGATTCGACTCCTCCTGACGATTTTTCCCTTCATAGGCATCTTGTAGATTCAGTAGATGCCTCTCTCACCTTTAACCCCAACCGTCTTGGTACCTGTGTCGTTGCTGCTTCTTTTCAGGATGCGGCCACCCGCTTGGCCGCCTTATCCTGCCTTGGCGAGACCCCTGTTGGGGTCTTGAAGAACGCTCGGTTGAATGCCAGTTTTGGCACTGTTCTCCTCCCGCACCATGTTGCGACCGGTGTTAGGGATCTCAAGGACTGCCATGAGGATATCAAGCATATCCCCGAGGCCCAGGGTCATTCTGTCTTCTAGGTGGATACGTTTACTCGTCCCCCTCGTGGTCATCGCAGTCTGCCCCTTCGAGTTGTGAAGATTACCTTTGATGGTAGGACCCTTCCGCCCTCTTTCATTCTTGCTGGTGCCAGATGCTCCGTTCAGGAGTATATTCCATCTCCTCGGCTCTGTAACAAGTGCTGGAGGTTTGGGCATGGTGCCCTCAAATGCTCTAGTCCTGTCTCTCTCTGTCCCTTGTGTGGAGGTGAGGGTCACTCTAAGTTGGAGTGCACTTCTCCCCAGGCCCGCTGCCTCAATTGCGGTGAGGCCCACCCTGCCTCCTCCCGTATGTGTATTCGTTGCAAACTTGAGGCGGCTGTCCTCAAATTGAAGCACCGGGACCGCTTGTCTTTTCCTGAGGCTCGGCGCCAA
This sequence comes from Procambarus clarkii, assembly GCF_040958095.1. NCBI lineage: Eukaryota > Metazoa > Arthropoda > Malacostraca > Decapoda > Cambaridae > Procambarus > Procambarus clarkii. The sequence goes on along the minus strand of NC_091210.1, from coordinate 7,690,658 downwards.
GTTCATCATCTCCTCCCCTTTCGCTGGCGTCTTCTATGCTCGCGTGGTGCGCTCTTCCTCTCCTCGTCCTTCCCGCCTTCCTCAGTCTCACAACCGTTTCCAAGCCCCCGGTTCCATCTCGGTTACTGTCCTTGATGAGATGCACTCCCCTCTTTCTGTCCCTTCTCCTCCTCCAGACCCTGCTCGTCCACCTCTGGTGTGTCCTCCTGTTTCTTTCCCTCCTTCTTTACTCAGTTTACCCATGCCCCTAACCCTGACTTCACTGACCCCGTGCTTTCTTAGCGTGTTGTGTTCCTTCTTTGCTCTCTGTTGCTCTCCTCTCTCTCTTTGCTGATGTCTATTCTTCAATGGAACATCCGTGGAGTTTATGGCAATTTCCTTGACCTCCAACTTCTCATTTCACAGTTTTCGCCCCTTTGTGTCTGTCTCCAGGAGCCGATGCTTGGTGCTTGTCCTGGTCGCTTCCGTTGGCTATTATTTTCTCTACATTCTCCGCTATTCTTCTGCTCTCTTTATTCGCTCCGATGTTCCCTTTGTCCCCTTACTTTTTTCCTCACCTCTCCACTGTTCTGCTGCCCGTGTCTTTGTGCGTAGATTGTACACGGTTTGTTCCATTTGTCTGCCCCCCACTGTCCCACTTTCTCTTCCCGATCTTAAACACCTCTTAGTCTCCTTGCCGGAGCCTGTGCTCCTGCTGGGTGATTTCAATTGTCGTCATGCACTTTGGGGTGATGTGCTGACAAACACCTGGGGTGGCCTCATTGAACCTTTCATCTTCTCTTCTTCCCTGTCCCTTCTTAATTTGGGTGAGCCCACTAATTTGGACTTCCGGACTCGCTCTCTTTCTTGTCTCGATCTTTCTTTGTGCTCGTCATCCCTTTCCTTAGATTTCGGGTGGCGAGTCCTTGATGACCTCCACGGCAGTGATCATTTTCCTATTCTTGTTACTTTTTTCTCTTTTCACCCTCCTCTCTCCTTCCATAGGTGGCGGTTTGCCGAGACTGACTGGCGCCTCTTTACTCTCTGTGCTACTATTTCCGACCTTTCCGTTCAGCCTCTCCCTCTCACCCACCTTCTTTTTCATGACACTGTCTTTGACGCTGCCAACCACTCTATTCCTCGCTCTTCCTCTCGGGGAACGCGGAAGTGCGTTCCCTGGTGGAATGTGGACTGTGTTCGGGCTGTCCGCTGTAAGCGTGCAGCCTGGAAGAGACATCCCCACCGGCAGACGGTTGAGTCTTTTCTTTTGTTTCGGAAGACGAGTGTGGTGGCCCGTAGGACCATCCGTGCAGCTAAACGTTCTTGCTAGGCGTCTTATGTCTCCACTGTTACGTCCAAAACTCCTCTCTCACTGGTCTGGAAGCGTATCCGCAAGATTGCGGGTAAGTTCATTCCCGATGTCTCACCAGTCCTTCGCCTTCATAGTACTCTTGTGGCAGACCCTCTGCAGGTCGCGACCGAATTGGGTTCCTATTTTTCATCTGTTAGTTCTGTTTCTCATCTACCTCAATCCTTCCTTCTTCGTAAGCCTATTCTTGAATCTCATCCTTTAAATTTCTGTACTTATCTTCGCCTTCCCTATAATGATCCCTTCTCTCTCTATGAGCTTCAGTCTGCCATAGCCCTTGGCAGTTCTACAGCAGCGGGCTCCGATGGCATTCATTATGAAATGCTTTGCCATCTCCCTTCGTGCACGTCTCAGTATTTACTGGGTCTGTACAATCGGGTCTGGGAGTCGTCGTCAGTCCCTGAAGACTGGCTCGATGCTGTTGTCCTCCCTGTTCAGAAAAAAAGGGTCTCTCGGGTCATCCCCCAAGGACTTCCGCCCTATTACCCTCACGAGTTGTGTCTGCATGCTCTTTGAACGTATGGTTAACATTCGTTTGATGTGGTTCTTAGAACACTATCACCACCTCTCCCCTTCTCAATGTGGTTTTCGCAAGTGCCGCAGCACAACAGATGTCCTGGTGAACTTGGAGGTCTATCTTCGTACTGCTTTTGCTGCGAAGACCTCCGTTGTGTCCGTCCTTTTTGACCTGGAAAAGGCTTCCGACACTACCAGGCAGTATTATATTCTGTCTCAACTTCATTCTTTTGGCCTTCATGGGAATCTCCCTCTTTTACTCCAGAGCTTCCTCTCTCGTCGTTCCTTTCGTGTGTGGCTTGGTATCATTCACTCTGCCCCTTTTCGGCGGTATCAGGGTGTACCCCAGGATAGTGTTCTAAGCAGTACTCTTTTTCTAGTTGCCCTCATCGGTCTTCTTTCCTCTCTTCCTTCTGGCGTCTTCTCCGCTCTTTATGTTGATGATCTTACCCTTTGCTGTCTGGGTAATGATTCGCCTCTCCTTCAATGGCGGCTTCAACTTGCGATTGATGCCGTGTCGTCTTGGGCCATTGATCATGGCTTCAAGTTCTCTGCATCTAAAATTTGTGCTATGACTTTTACTCGGAAGCATGTCGTTCTTCGTCCCTCTTTGTCGCTTTATGGTCGTCCCCTTGTGAACAGGGATTCCGCTAAGCTTTTGGGTTTAGTCTTTGACACTCGTTCGTTTTGGTCAGCCCATATCTCTTACCTCCGAGTTGAATGCTCTAAGGCCCTTAACCTACTTAATGTTTTGTCCCATACTTCTTGGGGAGCGAATAGGCGCACGCTCCTTTATTTGCACTCCTCTCTAGTCCTGTCTAAACTCGATTATGGTTGCCCTGCATACTCTTCTGCTTCTCCTTCTACTCTTCGCCGTCTTGATGCTTTGCACCATACTGGATTGGGTCTCAGCTCCGGTGCCTTTCGTTCGACTCCCGTCCTCAGTTTGTATGTTGACACTGGTTTTCTCTCTCTTTAGGACCGCCGTGATCGCTACTGTCTTCGTTATCTTGCGCGGTCCTTACAACATCCTTCCTCTCGCCTCTGTCGTGCTTTAACTTTTCCTTCTCCTGTAGCTCCTGTTCGTCTTCATCATCTCCTTCTTTCTGTCCGGTTATCTTGCTTACAGGATTCTCTTTCTGTTCATATTTCTAATGTCTCTCCTCATATTGTTCCTTCCTTGCCTCTGTGGAGAGTCCTCCTTCCCAAGTTTTGTGCAACCTTGACTTGTCACTAAAGCCTTTACCCCTCCTACGTTTCTGAAAAGCCTCTTCCTTGAGCACTTTTCTTCGCACTCCCACTCTATTTCCATCTTCACCGATGGGTCTAAGTCTGCGGACGGTGTGGGCTACTCTGTTGTTTTTCCTGACCATACTTATATGTGTCACCTCCCTTCGGAGGCTAGCATCTTTACAGCAGAACTTTATGCTATTCTCTATGCTCTCCGTCTCTTGCTTTCTCATTGTTATTCTTCCTTTGTGGTTGTAGTTTACTCTCGTAGTGCCCTCATAGCTCTAGGGTCCTTTAATCCTTTTGGGAAATGAATGGATGTCGAGGGCAATTGGTGTCAATTGCCGGCTGGAAAGATATTGCAAATCAAATGCAATATCTTTCATAGACAACTGGGAACACTTCTATGGAAGAAATTAAATGTATGCTTGTGATGGGGTGCATCAATCGAGAGCTGGGGTTGTTGCTGTTGCGAACTCGTTGGAAGAAGTGGTTAGAGGTGTTTGTTTGGGTTTAAACTGTTAGTAGATAGAGGTATGGGAATTGATTTGGAGGAAGGAGGTAATAAAAGTATGTGTTTGTGGGAGAAAGGAATTGGCAAAATGATCAGGGAAAGAGAAGGTCCTCAAAATAACAATTCACTTAGGGTATATTACACTAACAGTAGAAGTCTAAGAAATAAAATTAACGAATTAAATGCTCTTGTCTGCAGAGAAAAAATAGATATTATTGCACTTACCGAAACGTGGATGAATTTAGAAAATAGAGAACTATTAGCTGAATATCAAATAAATGGATTTAAACTATTTCACACAGATAGATATATTAGACGAGGAGGTGGAGTAGCCATATATGTTAGGGACAATTTGAAATGTAGTCTCAAAGAGGGAATCAAAACTGAGCCACACACAGAAACTATTTGGATAGAATTAAACGAAAAAGCTAATAATATTACAATAGGAGTAATATATAGGCCACCAAATTTAGAGAGAATGGAAGCAAAGCATCTATGGGATGAAATATCTAGATCATCTAGATCTAACAGTATTTACGTCATGGGTGACTTTAATTTTAGTGGAATAAACTGGTTGAACAAAACAGGGAATAGTGAAGCAGAAGATTTTCTAGAATTAATTGACGATTGCTTTCTTACGCAACACATTAAGGAACCAACACGGGAAAATAATATTTTAGATTTAGTGTTAACTAACAGGGAAACACAAATTAATGACATCGAAATAAGGAGTGAGCTAGGGAACAGTGGTCACAAAGAAATCAGATTTAACATAGAATGGAATAGACCTGTAGGAGAAAATTCTGTTAAAGTGCCAGATTTTCGAAAAGCTGATTTTAATAGCCTAAGAATTTTTTGGGTCAAATTGATTGGAAAGTCTTGGGTATAGGGGTGTGGGCCGGTCTTGGAGCGAGACATGAACCCAGCGATAGGTGACTTAAATGGGGATTTCGATGTGGATTCAATATATAGCTTATTTAAGAATATTCTAAACAAAGCACAGGAACGTAGTATACCATACAAATTGAATAGATCGAATACTAATGACCCAAAGTGGATAACAAAGAATTTGAAGAACCTTATAGGTAAAAAGATAGCTTGGTACAAAAGGACTAAAAATGGGGAGGTCACTTTAGAACAGCCATTCGTACAAATGGTTAGAAATGTTAAAAAAGAGATAAGGAAAGCAAAAAGAAACTATGATGTTCGCATAGCAGGGCAAACAAAGACAAATCCTAAAGGTTTTTTTCAGTTATTTCGTACTAAGACTAGGGAAAAGATAGGTCCATTAAAAACTGAGACAGGTCAAATAACAGATAGTGATGAAGAGATGAGTATTATTTTTAATAAATATTTTGTATCTGTGTTTACTAAAGAAGAACTTAACAATATGCTTTCAGCCGAACAAGTCTATGTGGGTGGGGACGAGGACAGGTTGACGAGTTTAGCAGTTACCAGGGAAGATGTTCTTAAACAAATAGTAAAACTCAAACCAAACAAATCCCCAGGGCTGGATGAAGTGTTTGCCAGGGTGCTTAAAGAATGCAAAGAGTAGCTTTGTGACCCACTGTCAACCATATTTAATAAATCAATAGAGTCAGGCAGAATGCCAGAGTTTTGGAAAGTTGCTAATGTGATACCAGTTTTTAAGAAAGGAGATAGATCACTTGCGTCTAACTATCGACCAATTAGCCTAACGTCTATTGTGGGAAAGTTACTCGAATCTATAATAGCAAATAAAATTCGTCTTCATCTTGAAAAACATAAATTAATAATTGAGTCGCAATATGGTTTTATAAATGGCTGTTCATGTTTAACAAATTTGTTATCTTTTTATTTTAGCATAGTTGAGGCAGTTGATAGTGGTAAGGATTGTGATGTTGTGTACCTTGACTTTAGCAAAGCTTTTGATACAGTGCCACATGAAAGACTGATTAAAAAGATAGAGTCTCATGGTTTTGGGGGTGCTATATTAAGCTGGATTAGGGCATGGCTATACCAAAGGAAACAGGAGTTAGTATAAGTGGAATCAAGTCAGAGTGGGAAAATGTTGTAAGTGGAGTGCCTCAAGGCTCTGTCCTGGGACCTCTGTTGTTTATAATATATATAAATGATTTAGATTCAGGTTTGAGTAGCAACATTTGCAAATTTGCCGATGATACGAAAATCGGTAGGGAAATTAATTCGGAGGAGGACTCACTATCACTTCAAGTTGATCTAGATAGGGTTTTGAAATGGTCAAAGGATTGGCAGATGCAGTTTAATGCTGATAAATGTAAAGTTCTGAGGTTAGGTAATGATGATAGTTACAAGATACGAGCTAGATGGTGTTGAGATTGCGAAGTCGGATTGCGAAAGGGATCTGGGAGTTATGATTAGTAAGAATTTAAAACAAAAGGATCAATGCATAAATGTTCGTAATAAGGCAAATTGGTCACTTGGATTTATTAATCGCAGCGTTAGTAACAAGACACCAGGTGTGGTTCTCAAGCTATATCTTGCTCTAGTTAGGCCCCCATTTTGATTATGCAGTTCAGTTTTGGTCGCCATATTATAGAATGAATATAAATTCACTTGAACGTGTCCAGCGTAGGATGACTAAGTTAATTCCCCAAATTAGAAATCTTTCATATGAAGAAAGATTAACAAAGCTTAAGTTGCATTCACTGGAAAGGCGAAGAGTTAGGGGTGACATGATAGAGGTTTACAAGTGGGTGAATGGACATAACAAAGGGGATATTAATGGGGTATTAAAAGTATCAACACAAGACAGAACACGAAACAATGGGTATAAAGTGGATAAGTTTAGATTTAGGAAAGACTTGGGTAAATACTGGTTCAGTAACAGGGTTGTTGATTTGTGGAACCAATTACCGTGTAACGTGCTGGAGGTGGGGTCCCTCGATTGTTTCAAGCGCGGGTTGGACAAGTATATGAGTGGGATTGGGTGGTTATAAATAGGAGCTGCCTCGTATGGGCCAATAGGCCTTTTGCAGTTGCCTTTGTTCTTTTGTTCTTTTTTGTTCTTTTTGTTCTTTGTTCTTTTTGTTCTTTGTTCATTTAATCCTGTCCATCCGGTGGTCATCGAGATTCAACATTGGCTGTTTCTTATTTCTAGTAAATTTAAATCAATAGAGTTTTGCTGGGTTCCCAGCCATATTGGTGTTTCTTTCAATGAGCGTGCGGATGCTGCCGCTAAGGAAGCTATCTGTTTTTGTCCCATCTCCCATAAATGTATTCCTTATTCCGACTTTTATCCTGTTATTCATTCCTCCATCCTTGCCCGTTGACAGGGTTGTTGGTCCTCTGTAGTTAGTAAGAAGCTGCGTACTCTCAAACGCAGTGTGTCCCTACGGCCTTCCTCCTACCACCGTAACCAGCGATGGGAAAACTGCTTTGGCACGGCTGCGGGTTGGCCATTCTCGCCCACGGTCCCCCACGGTCACTTAATGAAGCGCCGCCCTGCTCCTTATTGTCCAAATTGCGTTGTCCCTCTTGCAGATGTGCATATCCTTGTTGAATGTCCTAACTTCCAGGACGAGCGTGTGTCTTGCTTTCCGACCGTCCTTCCCGGTCACTTGTCCCTCGATAGAATTCTTGGTGAATCGGATACTTTTGATAACGTTCGCCTTATGCGTTTTTGTTATCGTCTTGGCATTCTTGGTGATATTTAGCACCCTCTGGTTATTTTGCACTTTGATGGTGCTAGATAGCCTTCCTGGTTTGGTGCCTTCTTTTGATAATTACCATTAATTTACCTTCGTAATTGCATCTTGTCTTAGTACAGTAATTTTCGTTTATTAAACCTCAATAACTTTCGTGAATTAATAATAAGAACATAAGAACATAAGAACAAAGGTAACTGCAGAAGGCCTATTGGCCCATACGAGGCAGCTCCTATTCTATAACCACCCAATCCCACTCATATACTTGTCCAACCCGTGCTTGAAACAATCGAGGGACCCCACCTCCACAATGTTACGCGGCAATTGGTTCCACAAATCAACAACCCTGTTACTGAACCAGTATTTACCCAAGTCTTTCCTAAATCTAAACTTATCCAATTTATATCCATTGTTTCGTGTTCTGTCCTGTGTTGATACTTTTAATACCCTATTAATATCCCCCCGGTTATGTCCATTCATCCACTTGTAAACCTCTATCATGTCACCCCTAACTCTTCGCCTTTCCAGTGAATGCAACTTAAGCTTTGTTAATCTTTCTTCATATGAAAGATTTCTAATTTGGGGAATTAACTTAGTCATCCTACGCTGGACACGTTCAAGTGAATTTATATCCATTCTATAATATGGCGACCAAAACTGAACTGCATAATCTAAATGGGGCCTAACTAGAGCAAGATATAGCTTGAGAACCACACCAGGTGTCTTGTTACTAACGCTGCGATTAATAAATCCAAGTGTCCGATTTGCCTTATTACGAACATTTATGCATTGATCCTTTTGTTTTAAATTCTTACTAATCATAACTCCCAGATCCCTTTCGCAATCCGACTTCGCAATCACAACACCATCTAGCTCGTATCTTGTAACTCTATCATCATTACCTAACCTCAGAACTTTACATTTATCAGCATTAAACTGCATCTGCCAATCCTTTGACCATTTCAAAACCCTATCTAGATCAACTTGAAGTGATAGTGAGCCCTCCTCCGAATTAATTTCCCTACCGATTTTCGTATCATCGGCAAATTTGCAAATGTTGCTACTCAAACCTGAATCTAAATCATTTATATATATTATAAACAACAGAGGTCCCAGGACAGAGCCTTGAGGCACTCCACTTACAACATTTTCCCACTCTGACTTGATTCCATTTATACTAACTCTCTGTTTCCTTTGGTATAGCCATGCCCTAATCCAGCTTAATATAGCACCCCCAATACCATGAGACTCTATTTTTTTAATCAGTCTTTCATGTGGCACTGTATCAAAAGCTTTGCTAAAGTCAAGGTATACAACATCGCAATCCTTACCACTATCAACTGCCTCAACAATGCTAGAATAAAAAGATAACAAATTTGTTAAACATGAACGGCCATTTATAAAACCATGTTGCGACTCAATTATTAATTTATGTTTTTCAAGATGAAGACGAATTTTATTTGCTATTATAGATTCGAGTAACTTTCCCACAATAGACGTTAGGCTAATTGGTCGATAGTTAGACGCAAGTGATCTATCTCCTTTCTTAAAAACTGGTATCACATTAGCAACTTTCCAAAACTCTGGCACTCTGCCTGACTCTATTGATTTATTAAATATGGTTGACAGTGGGTCACAAAGCTCCTCTTTGCATTCTTTAAGCACCCTAGCAAACACTTCATCCGGCCCTGGGGATTTGTTTGGTTTGAGTTTTACTATTTGTTTAAGAACATCCTCCCTGGTAACTGCTAAACTCGTCAACCTGTCCTCGTCCCCACCCACATAGACTTGTTCGGCTGAAGGCATATTGTTAAGTTCCTCTTTAGTAAATACAGATACAAAATATTTATTAAAAATACTACTCATCTCTTCATCACTATCTGTTATTTGACCTGTCTCAGTTTTTAATGGACCTATCCTTTCCCTAGTCTTAGTACGATATAACTGAAAAAACCCTTTAGGATTTGTCTTTGCTTGCCCTGCTATGCGAACTTCATAGTTTCTTTTTGCTTTCCTTATCTCTTTTTTAACATTTCTAACCAGTTGTACGAATTCCTGTTCTAAAGTGACCTCCCCATTTTTAATCCTTTTGTACCAAGCTCTCTTTTTACCTATAAGGTTCTTCAAATTCTTTGTTATCCACTTTGGGTCATTAGTATACGATCTATTCAATTTGTATGGTATACTACGTTCCTGTGCTTTGTTTAGAATATTCTTAAATAAGTTATATATTGAATCCACATCGAAATCCCCATTTAAGTCACCTATCGCTGGGTTCATGTCTCGCTCCAAGACCGGCCCACACCCCATACCCAAGCCTTTCCAATCAATTTGACCCAAAAAATTTCTTAGGCTATTAAAATCAGCTTTTCGAAAATCTGGCACTTTAACAGAATTTTCTCCTACTGGTCTATTCCATTCTATGCTAAATCTGATTTCTTTGTGATCACTGCTCCCTAGCTCACTCCCTATTTCGATGTCATTAATTTGCGTTTCCCTGTTAGTTAACACTAAATCTAAAATATTATTTTCCCGTGTTGGTTCCTTAATGTGTTGCGTAAGAAAGCAATCGTCAATTAATTCTAGAAAATCTTCTGCTTCACTATTTCCTGTTTTGTTCAACCAGTTTATTCCGCTAAAATTAAAGTCACCCATGACATAAATACTGTTAGATCTAGATGCTCTAGATATTTCATCCCATAGATGCTTTGCTTCCATTCTGTCTAAATTTGGTGGCCTATATATTACCCCTATTATAATATTATTAGCTTTTTCGTTTAATTCAATCCAAATAGTTTCTGTGTGTGGCTCTGTTTTGATTCCCTCTTTGAGACTACATTTCAAATTGTCCCTAACATATATGGCTACTCCACCTCCTCGTCTAATATATCTATCTGTGTGAAATAGTTTAAATCCATATATTTGATATTCAGCTAATAGTTCTCTATTTTCTACATTCATCCACGTTTCGGTAAGTGTAATAATATCTATTTTTTCTGTGCAGACAAGAGCATTTAATTCGTTAATTTTATTTCTTAGACTTCTACTGTTAGTGTAATATACCCTAAGTGAATTGTTATTTTGCGGACCTTCTCTTTCCCTGATCGTTTTGCCAATTCCTTTCTCCCACAAACACATACTTTTATTACCTCCTTCCTCCAAATCAATTCCCATACCTCTATCTACTAACAGTTTAAACCCAAACAAACACCTCTAACCACTTCTTCTAGCGAGTTCGCAACAGCAACAACCCCAGCTCTCGATAGATGCACCCCATCACGAGCATACATTTCATTTCTTCCATAGAAGTGTTCCCAGTTATCTATGAAAGATATTGCATTTGATTTGCAATATCTTTCCAGCCGGCAATTGACACCAAGTGCCCTCGATATCCATTCATTTCCCACTCCCTTTCTTGGAAGAATGCCACATATGATCGGGATTCCTCCCTTGCTCCTAACTAACTCTATGGCTGTTTTATACCTCTGAATCAGTTCCTCACTCCTGACTCGACCAACATCATTTCCTCCCACGCTAATGCAAATAATGGGATTGTTCCCATTACCAGCCATAATATCATTCATGTTGTTTATAATATCACCAATGCCAGCTCCGGGATAGCAAACCCTTAACCTGTTCCCCCTATCTCTAGCACAAAACGTTCTATCCAAATACCTTATCTGGGAATCTCCCACAACTAATGTTTGCTTAGGTACTTCCTTTACTTTCTGAGGGGCCTGCGCTTCCTTTCTCTTCGTTGCTTTCCCTTTTGCGCGATCCACAGTCTCTCCACAGCACTCGTCCTCCAAAACGTCAAATGAATTTGAAGTTGCTATGGCGTTTGAAGGCGGCTTTATCAAAGTCTTCTTAAGGCCCCTTCTTAATAATCATAATAGAAAGGAAAAATCATTTAAAGTCCTCCACTGTGATACATCTCCTAACATCAAAACTCGTGCAGTCATCCTAAGCCAAAAAACTTCCAAAAAACTGCTTCTATTATGAAGAGGAAACTGCAGTGTTGTCTGCAAAGTTTTCATATCTAGCTTAACTCTAAGAAACAGCACTCCGTGCTTGCTTAACCGCCAACAATAACTCTCCACCGTGACGTGACCAGTCCATAGTGTTAGAAGAGATTCACTCGGCTTTAAAATATGAAGAGGCACAGCATGGCATAATGACAATGGGTGTGCGGGGTATGCAGGATATACATTAACAATTACGAAAATAGCGCACTTCATATGTAAGTTTCTTAGTTTAGAGACTGTACTTGTAGTTAACATTGCCAAACAGTCAACGTTAACCCTCCAACATTACACGTCCATAGTGTTGGAAGAGATTCAGTCAGTGTTCACATATGAAGAGACACAGCATGGAACCATGTCCAATTAATTTATTTATATACTAGCAGTACCCGCCCCGCGTTGCTGTGGCTCAGTATGGTTAAATGGGAAAGAAAGAAAAGAGAAAGTGCACGTTTCTAATATGTTTAATTTCACAATGCTTGTGGGTATACATTGTGGTTTTGTTGTTCCATTGACTCTGGAGATATAGAGATTGTCAGGTTTGCCGACTCTATAACACGCAACATATCTTGACAGGACCATGTGAGAAGCAATCCGTGTCTAGATATAAACTGCACAATTTTAAAGATTGGACCTGAGCTTTGTTGAGGGTGATTTCAAATGCCAATTGAATTGGAAATTACAATCTCTTAAATTTAAATGGCATATCTGTTGGAATCATAGTAATGTGAGGAATGAGGACATCTTCACCTTTGAAAGGTCCTGTCAAGATTGTTGCTTCTACAACGTCGCTGAATATATTTTTTACTGCAAGGCGCGTGGCGTTGCACAGTTTTGGCTATTTGATATTTCGCAACATGATAATTTTCAATTTATTGAAAATTTGCCGATTTTCAATTGCCGTACGTGTGATGGTAGCCCAGACAGATCGAGTGAATTAAAAAAAAATTGGATAATTAACTGCTTCATCTTCTTCCACAACAGTGTCGACGAACTTGTATGTGATTGGTTCGCTTTGAATGTTAGATTGAATAATATTGTTAAGTTCTTAGACGTTTTGTTCTTGGTCACAAGAATAGCTCGTTCACTCAGCCAGTCGTGATTCTTATAATTGGTTTGAATATTGGGAAATACTTTTTCGACCAGTTTTTCTTTTGACGTCATTAAATTGCAGAAGTTATGAGGCAATGAAATTCGTCCTGAGGTCACATCAACCGGCACGTTTACGTTCCCTATTTCCAGAAATTGATGTGAGAATATCTCAGCTGATGGATCGTTTTTCAGTAGCAACATAACTACACCCATATTTGTAGTTAATTTAAATGTCTTTACGTGGCGCCACAAAGAGTATTTCAGGCCAGCATTTATTTCGTCCACTGGTGTCAACTGAGTAATTACAAGTAATATTTGCCTGAAATCTACTGCAAGCAATATTATTGTGTTCCCAATTGGTCTGATGTTTCTACGCAAATCTTGCAATGATCGATCAAGAGCCTCGAGCGATTTTTTTTGTGGGGCATTGTGCATTCATCCCAAACAATAAGTCTGCATTTCTGCAATACTTTTCCCATGCCGGATGCTTTGGAAATGTTGCACGTGGGAGTTTCAATGAATTGCATGTTCAATGGCGATTTCAAAGCCGAAGTAGCAGTTCTTGCACCTGGTAGCAATGTCGCAGCAATTCCGGACGATGCAAGAGCTAAGGTTATGCCATTTTGGGATCGAAATGCTGCCAGAATCAATCTAATTATGAAGGTTTTACAGTTCCTCCTGGCTCATTCAAGAAGATTTCTCCAAGCCCGTTATTGACAGTTTGAATTATTTGATTGTTAATGTCTTTTCGCTCAAGCGTTAGCCTTGGAATATTTGATTAAACATACGACAACAGATCACTCGTGTTGTAATTTTGTTCACAATGCAATTCTACATCGAACGAAGCAGCAGTAGATCAATTCTGTGATGGCATTTCCAATTGATTGAGAAATTTGTTCGCGATTTCTAAGCACATGTCTTCAATCATTATAAACGCTTCGTTGTAGATTTTTGCTGTAAAATCAATGTTCATATTTGAATTTTCCTTGTGTATTCGACAGATAATATCTTCAGCCATGTGCGATTTGTATTTCTCCCATAACTCTGTTGGAGATAGCAGAGAGCTGGTGGTCAATATGATTGCAAACAATGCACAAATTTTATTTAGATGTAACGTGTTGGACTCGTCATTAATGCATACATCCCAGTGCCGTTCGTTCTCCAATAAATTCAGAGTTTGACATCCACTTCGGGAAGTGGCATGTGTCACTCCATTGACACATCTCAATTGCTGGAAAGACGTTGGACCGAGTACATTTATCAACAGAATGCAAAGAAAGAAGCATTCATCCTGATTAGGATGCACGGTGTACAGTCTACCTATCGTAGTTTATTTGAATATGCTAGTTGTCCATCGACTCGCTCTCCTCGTTTGCGTTGTTCAAATTATGTGCTATTGGCATGCCATGTGTAATACGTAGTCATTTCCTGAATATATCATTGTTTTCGCAAATACGTCATTTTGACATAACGTGAAAAAAATAGTTAACACTGTAGCCGGTGGATTCACAGCTGTTTATTACACATTTGCAGCTGTGAAATAAACGTGTTGTCCATTATCGTGTTTTCAAAACAAAAACAAAAAAACACTAGCGAAATATTTAAATTCAAACGCAGATCAATCGACTCAGCTCACTTTTACCACCAATTGCACGAAAAAATAATAAGAACAGATAAAAAAAGAAAAAATTTAAAACAATGAAAAAAGAAACAAATAAACTACACCCACGAAATGAATGGTATGATAAACAACACAGCTCAATTCCAACGTAATATCACACAAAATAATTAAATCAAAATTAAAATAAATCAAAATATATGAAAATTCAATTTATCAATGCAATCAGAAACATTGAAATGGAATCGAAACATATTTTGAATAGCTTGTGTTAGTCTTATGTGCAACAGATGGCGCTGTTTTAAAAGAAGCATATTTTTTCCTGTCACAGGAGAGTCATCTAAATAGTTGGTATATAAAAACATATACGTATTCGAATGGAGCGTTGTGTCAAAAATTCCAAATCATTCGGTGAAGAACTTTCGGAGATTAAAGCGTGTACTGCTCCTACGTCCTACAGATGGCACTGGTTTTCAAAAAAAGCATGTTTTTTCCTGTCACAGGTGAAGCATGTATATAGTAGATATATAAAAACACTCGCCTATTCCAGTGCAACGTTGTATCAAAATTTCAAAGTAATCGGTAAAGAGGTTTCGAGGATTTCCCTCACATGAAAAACAGTTTAAAAAAAAAAAATTTGTCACAGTCGTGATATCGATATTGTATGTATATAAAAACCCGCTCGTATGCAAATGGAATGTTGTGTGAAAATTTCAAACCAATCGGTGAAGAACTTACGGAGATTAGCGATTTTGAAGAAACGAACATTTCCATTTTTATTTATAAAGACAAGAGAGTATTGATGTTTAACATTCTTGCAAAGCCACTATAGTAGAGAAGAATGCGCCACATAGTGCCAGCTATGTATGTAAATCAGATAAGAAAATCAGAAGCGGGGAGCCACATAGTGCCACTCCATATTAGGTCACCCAAGGAGTGTGTGGTAGCAGTCGAAAAACAGTGAAGATAGGTATCTATTATGTGCCACTATGATCATGTTCATTTACAGTAAAGTAGCCGCCTATGAAGGGCAATCAGATAAGAAAATCAGAGGCGGAGTGCCACTTAGAGCCACTCCATATTAGGTCGTCCAAGGTGTGGGGCAGCAACAATCGTAAAAACAGTGAAGATAGGTAACTATTATGTGTCGCTATGTTCATGTTCATGTTCATTTATACAGAAAAGTATGACAGTATATTTAAGTAAAAAAAATGAATTTATTTGTATAATAAACACTCTGGTGAGCGGACGTTACCCCCCCCACCCCACCTCCCTCTATGGGACAGGTGTAAAAACAGGATCCTCTCAGTAGGGGTGGTCCTCCCCCTCACCACCCCTCCTCATACTTGATGACCTTGAGTGTACCGTAAGAGGGACCCGCCTCCCTTAGTTGTTTTTAAGTTGGATATATTTTAAGCTTTTATGCTTAAAGAAGGAGAAAAAGAAATAATCCTGATGATTTATAGATTATATTATCAAAGTACATAGGGTTAAACATAGTCGTATTGTAGGTCATCTCCCCCCACATAATATTTACTAACAAGGGCTCTCCTCCTCGCCCACAGGTCCGTTGTGGGGTCTTCCTCCCCCTCCTCCTCCTGGGACGAAGATGATGACTCATCATCTCCCAGAGAGTGAATGGGTTGTAGTGGGCCTCCCTCAGGTGACTGACTGCTGACGTCATAGGGTTCACTCTCGCTGGTGGGGCGTTGTCCTTCCTCTCCTTGTGGTTCAATGACGTCACCACCTTCACTCTCGGTGGACATTCCTTGGGCTGAGGTGTTGGGGTGGGGGTCGGATGGTATGTCTGGGTGATCATACGCTAGGCTAGTGTATTTATTTAGGTAAAAGCGCTTATCATCAAATGCACTTAAACCCCTCATAGTATTGAATGTGGTTGCCATCTGCCCCCCTACATTTCTTATTTGACTGTAATTAAAAGTATTTACTACACCATTGCTGTGTAGGGTCTCTTTAAAGTGGTTATGTGTTAAAGATCTTTGCACAGCTCGGGAAATACCCTTAGCGGTGATGGAATTTTTATTGTCAAGCAAAAGCACACTATACATTTTGGGCTTGAGTGCCACAACTTCAAGGATGTGTTTATCTGACACCTCTGACTTTAACAGCCCTAAAACACCCTTTTTAGAAGGATCATACAAGGGGTGAGTTTCAGGAAAATTACTCGTATCCATCCACAAACTAAGGGGTTCTTTCCTCATCTCATTAAAGACATCTTCAGCTAGTAAGCTGAAAATGAAACTGTCTGTATCACTATACACCAGTTGTACCCTATCTGAATAGTGGTTCTTAAGTACCCTGTACCAAAAATGGTACAAGCAGTATTTTGCTAGAATCAAGAATCAAGAATCTGGAACCCAATGTAATTAGGATGAGTAATTTCAATGAATGGTCTGGAACTGACAGACAATAATTTATTGTCACCTAAATGCACCATTCGTTTAAAGCGGGGATTCTTCACCTCTCGTAAAAAGACCCTAGCTGAAGTCACTAGTTTGGTGTCAATGGCATAACGGGCTGGGTTCAGTAGCGTTTTACCAAAAACACTGTTTGTCAGCAATTTGAAGAGTGTTTTCCTATCATTACTGCTGGAGGTATTTCTATTGTTAACGTTGGTGTTAACAAATTCTGCCATAAAATCTGACTGACGGAACTCGTAAATTGCATGTATTGTTTCCACTTCAAGTTCTATCTCAATAAATAGTTGTAAAAGGTGAAGAGATATGAAATAATGTTTCTTGGGGAGATGATCTCCAAACAGTTTAATGTTTTTTTTAGGGAGATTTGTAATGTTATTTGTTTCCAGAAGTCCCCTACTAAATGGTGAGATATCCTCCATACTTATTCCCCTATGGTGTAAACAAAGGGGCAGATCGTCTGTTAGTCTAGCTATTTCAGGTCTTAAGAGTTTGGTGTCAATTAAGAGCCAGTACCCTTTGTTAGAAGAGAAAGGCTGTTCTGTCATTATCTTCCCTCCGCTAATGAAGGAGTTCATCTCATCAGATGATTGTCTCCTTAGTCCCCCATAGGGCAATTTCTTAGTCATACAACTCCCATAGAGGGAGTTGAAATCAAGATAAAGTAAGAATGAAGACCTATCCTCCTGGGGGTTAAAAGATGGGTTGACATAGTGGTTGTTAGCTCTGACATAACTCCTAACTGCAGTTGTAAAACCCCCTCATATGTTTTGCGATAAGAGATTGTGCAACGTCACATCTGCACTTAACTCCAGCGATATTCTGCTACTTTTCAGGAAGCAGTCGTAGGAGTACCCTGGGAGGCTACAATAGTGTGTCAATTCTAAAGAATATATATCATTTAGAATTGCCCTGTGGTGTGTAAAAATGTCAGCCAGTAATCCTACATCACACCTCAAATAAATGAGGAGGTAGTCTTTTAATGTCCTACACCCTGTAGCCTCCCATACTAATTTAGAATGTCTATATTCGTCCAAAGTTATACCTGATTTGTTTAGGGAGCTGTAGAACATTTCAATAGGAGGGAGTGTTGTGTCATTAAAGCAGCTGATTTTTGTGGTATATTCATAAGGGAAAAACTGCTTACCCTTTAAGAGTAGGTGGTGACTCTTTTTGGGCAAACCCTCTATCATTGAGTGAGTGAATGTTAAGGGGCTGGCTGAATCAATGTGGGTCTTTGCTAGGGATGAAAGACTACCTGTAATAAAAGCCAGTGAATCAAGAAATTTAAGCTTCCCTATTTCTACCTTAAGATATTTCGTCCCTTGTCTCATGAGGATATTGCTCTTAATATTTAAACCCATGGCAAACTCCCTCAAAATTAAGCCCATGTCATAAGACATATTATGAGCAATTAGGACTAAACTCTCTAGAGCATTCTTGTGGTGGAGGTTGCAGTAATTACATAGAGCTCCAATATAATTGAGCTTTTCCCTAAGGTGATCATGATGTTGAACCTTGAAATTGGAGGGGGTAAATACCTCCTCACAAAACTGGTAGTGAGTCTGTCTCCTAAAATGGATCATATCCTCAAGAGACATGTCTATTTCATAATGGGGGAGAGTGGATCTGATAATTTCCCATTTGGTAGCAACTCGCTGCATGAAATGAGTAACACTGTCCCCCCCCAAAATAAGTAAATTTATCAATGACAGTGTGGTTCCTATCAACAATTATATAGCTGTATGCTATAGGTCTATGTATGGCTGTAACAGAACCTAGACAATCCTCAGTGCTTAGGACACACTCAAAATCAAAATAGCCCACATGGGAAGGGGGTAACCTTTCCCCGTATTTTTAAAATGGAGTGTGTCCCCAGGCTGAGGGTAAATAATTTTCTGAGTGATGTCGCAGGAAGATGAGTGATTTGTTAGCTCAGACGAATTTTGATATTCTGAGAGACAGTTTCTACAGAAGACTGTCTTTCGTTTGTGGCTGCGAGTAAATTTCCGTAGGAACTTATCGAACTCTTTAATTAGGGCCACATGAGATTCCCCCAATAACAATAAAGGAACTATGACCGAGTACAGTCTGCTACCACGACGACAAAGAGAGACGTGATAGACGCCGTCTGTATGTTTGTGTATTGAATACAAAAAAAATGGATAGTTTATTTCTATTCTCCAATTTAGAGATATCCTCCCAAGACAGAGGGAAGGATAAATTGTCGTATTTGACCATTTTCCTAATCCTAGAGTGAGACTCTACAAGTCTCCCTATACGTCTCCACTTCCATCCTTGTTGTGACGCCAGAAAAGCAGCAATGCACTGAATAATGCATGTTTTATTGTTACCGGCCGGGTTTGGGTTGAAGACCTCATGCCGTCCCCTTAGAAATGGGGGATAAGGGACATAATCCCCCAAAACTGACCTTACACTTGCATTACAGATGACGATTTTGAGGAAATCGACATTATATAATATGAAACCACTCCCCTCTGTTTCTGAAAGGAGATCTTCCAGTCGTGTAATCATATAAGCCACCCAGCTATCAATAAGATTACCCACATCCTCAAGAGTTACCAGTCTAGCAGGTGTTGTTATGAAGTGTTCCCTAAAGTCATCATCTTCTGTGAGTCGTTGTTTCAAAAGTGTTACCTTTACTTCGAGAAGGATTTTTAATGATGAAGTAAAATTGCCATGTCCCCCAAGAGAATTCATGTAATTCTCTATTTCAGATATGTAATATTCCCTAAAGTTGCTTAGGAGTCCTATAGGGTCTGTGGCGAAGGCTGAGGGGATGGAATATTCCATCCTAGTAAAGAGACCCCCAGGGCCCCCACCCTATTAATTAAGTGGGGAGTGTCTATAGCATCCTCCTCATCTGGGGAATTTTCATCACTAATTAGGACATTAACTCGATTGTTTACAAGAGGTCTAAGACCACTAGGGCCCGGCTGAGAGATGTCACCCCTATCACCACCACCATTGTCGACATCACCATCATCACCATCATCATCATCATCACTCATCACTTCCTCTCCCCCCTCCCCTCCATTTGCAATGGACTGTCTAACCCCACCTCCACCTAAGGGGTTATTGTCACGCTGTGCTTCTCCTACCTGCCTCTGAATCGCCCCTGGAAAATAATAATAATGATCATAATAATGATGATAATAATAATAATAATAATAATAATAATAATAAAAAGGCAACACCCACTCACTAAACCCCATGACATAAGTTCTCAAAAAAAAGATTCTTAAGAGAAATAAAGGTGGAGGGTTTAATCACTCACCACGGGGGCATGTTTGTAGATGTTCAGAGGTCAAGTCCTCACACACAGAGGTCCCACAATTATCACAAGGAAAAGTGTGGTGAGGTCTCTAGGTTGTATTTCCACACAAAAAGCACAAGAAGCCATCCTCTCTGAAAGGGAGGGTGGGCTGGCGACGTTTACCTAATGAAGGAAATAGTGTATAATTTATATACACTCTCTCTCCCACACTCACGGAGAAGGGGAAAACCCATCTTAATATTTCTCATTTGAATTAAATATCCATAAATAAATAAATAAATAAATATATAAAATATGGTCATACCTCCAGCACAGGTTCTCCTGTGTTCACCACTAGACTGTACACATACAGTTTCTCCGCAGAAGAAACATGTGTAACACCTATGAACGAAGAGATGTGATGAGCCCCATCCACAAATTCTACAAATATCACCAACTCGAGACATCACGATCACGCTTACCTAGAATAAATAAATATATATATATATATATATATATATATATATATATATATATATATATATATGTATATATATATATATATATATATATATATATATATATATATATATATATATATATATATGTATATATATATATACATGTATATATATATATATATATATATATATATATATATATATATATATATATATATATATATATATATATATATATATATATATATATATATATATATATATATCCCCCAGCACTCAAATCAGTCCACTTCTCATTCCTGCTCCTACTTATCTATATAAATATATATATATATATATATAATATATTTATATTTATTTATTTATATTTATATATATATATATATATATATATATATATATATATATATATATATATATATATATATATATAACCCTTATATGAAATAGATACTAATTTACTTACATCTCGGTCTAGACGGGGAGGAGAGTGGACGGTTTCGTCACTATTTCAATAATACACGATGGGGGGGAGGTGTAGCGTCCTTTTATTGACTCAGAACCGTGGGGGGCAACGTTGCCACATACAACACCTCTCAGTCCTTTTTGTAAGAGAAGGGTTAGGCCTGCTGTAGAAAACTTTTTTTCCTCTCGTCTGGAGGTCATCACTAAGGGACTTCTACTTCAAAAAAAACATCAGGAGGACTGGCTATGTCCTGAGGGAGTGACATTCCTTGGTGGGTGAATACACACACACACACACACACACCCACATACACACACTCTCACTCACACACTCACACTTGCACACACACACACACACACACACTCACACTCACACACACATGGTGGACCCGCATGGAGGACCCGCATGGAGGACCAGAAACATGGAGAGCTATGTTGACCAGACCACACACTAGAAATTGAAGGGACGACGACGTTTCGGTCCGTCCTGGACCATTCTCAAGTCGATTGTGACAATCGACTTGAGAATGGTCCAGGACGGGCCGAAACGTCGTCGTCCCTTCAATTTCTAGTGTGTGGTCTGGTCAACATACTTCAGCCACGTTATTGTGACTCATCGCCTGCACATGGAGAGCTAAGCTGCTGGACGTGGCAACAAGAAACTTTCTAAGCCAGCACACCAAAGAACCAACAAGAATGAGAGGAGAAGATGAACCAGCAATGCTTGATTTGATATTTACCCTAAATGAATGGGATATAAGGGAAGTTAAGATGGAAGCGCCCTTGGGAATAAGTGACCACAGTGTATTGAACTTTGAGTACCTGGTAGAGGTAGGACTTATCTCCCCCCAAAAAGAACTAGTAATCAAAAGGCTGGCATACCGAAAGGGGAATTATGAACAGATGAGAAGTTTCCTAAGTGAAATACCTTGGGACACAGACCTCAGAGACAAGTCTGTACAGGGTATGATGGACTATGTTACCCAAAAGTGTCAGGAGGCAGTAAACAGGTTCATCCCGGCCCAAAGGGAAAAATCCGAGAAGCAACAGAAGAATCCATGGTATAATAGGGCATGTATGGAAGCGAAGAAACTGAACAAAAAGGCGTGGAGGAACTTCCGGAATAACAGAACACCAGAAAGCAGAGAGAGATACCAGTGAACCAGGAATGAGTACGTCAGGGTGAGAAGAGAAGCAGAGAAAAATTTTGAAAATGATATAGCAAACAAAGCCAAGACCGAACCAAAGCTACTCCACAGTCACATCAGAAGGAAAACAACAGTGAAAGAACAGGTATTGAAACTTAGAACAGGCGAAGACAGGTATACAGAGAATGACAGAGAGGTGTGTGAGGAACTCAAAAAGAGGTTCCAGGAGGTCTTCACAATAGAACAGGGTGAGGTCACTGTGCTAGGAGAAAGGGAGGTAAACCAGGCGGCCTTGGAGGAGTTCGAAATTACGAGAGAGGAGGTCAAGAGACACCTGCTGGATCTGGATGTTAGAAAGGCTGTTGGTCCAGATGGGATCTCACCATGGGTACTGAAAGAGTGTGCAGAGGCACTTTGCTTGCCACTCTCCATAGTGTATAGTAAGTCACTAGAGACGGGAGACCTACCAGAAATATGGAAGACGGCGAATGTGGTCCCAATATACAAAAAGGGCGACAGACAAGAGGCACTGAACTACAGGCCAGTGTCCTTGACTTCTATACCATGCAAGGTGATGGAGAAGATCGTGAGAAAAAACCTGGTAACACATCCTTAGAGAAGGGACTTCGTGACAAATCGCCAACATGGATTCAGGGAGGGTAAATCTTGCCTTACAGGCTTGATAGAATTCTACGATCAGGTGACACAGATTAAGCAAGAAAGAGAGGGCTGTGCAGACTGCATTTTCTTGGATTGTCGGAAAGCCTTTGACACAGTACCGCATAAGAGGCTGGTACATAAGCTGGAGAGACAGGCAGGTGTAGCTGGTAAGGTGCTCTAGTGGATAAGGGAGTATCTAAGCAATAGAGAGCAGAGAGTTACGGTGAGGGGTGAGACCTCCGATTGGCGTGAAGTCACCAGTGGAGTCCCACAGGGCTCTGTACTCGGTCCTATCTTGTTTCTGATATATGTAAATGATCTCTCGAAGGGTATCGATTCATTTCTCTCAATGTTTGCGGACGATGCTAAAATTATGAGAAGGATTAAAACAGAAGAGGACTGTTTGAGGCTTCAAGAAGACCTAGACAAGCTGAAGGAATGGTCGAACAAATGGTTGTTAGAGTTTAACCCAACCAAATGTAATGTAATGAAGATAGGTGTAGGGAGCAGGAAGCCAGATACAAGGTATCATCTGGGAGAGGAAATTCTTCAGGAGTCAGAGAAGGAAAAAGACTTGGGGGTTGATATGTCGCCAGACCTGTCTCCTGCAGCACATATCAAGCGGATAACATCAGCGGCATATGCCAGGCTGGCCAACATACGAACGGCATTCAGAAATTTGTGTAAAGAATCATTCAGAACTTTGTATACCACATATGTCAGGCCAATCCTGGAGTATGCAGCCCCAGCATGGAGTCCATATCTAGTCAAGCATAAGACTAAACTGGAAAAGGTTCAAAGGTTTGCCACCAGACTAGTACCCGAGCTGAGAGGTATGAGCTACGAGGAGAGACTACGGGAATTAAACCTCATTTCGCTGGAAGACAGAAGAGTTAGGGGGGACATAATCACCACATTCAAGATTCTGAAGGGAATTGATAGGGTAGATAAAGACAGTCTATTTAACACAAGGGGAACACGCACAAGGGGACACAGGTGGAAACTGAGTGCCCAAATGAGCCACAGAGATATTAGAAAGAACTTTTTTAGTGTCAGAGTGGTTGACAAACGGAATGCATTAGGGGGTGATGTGGTGGAGGCTGACTCCATACACAGTTTTAAGTGTAGATATGACAGAGCCCGATAGGCTCAGGAATCTGTACACCTGTTGATTGACGGTTGAGAGGCGGGACCAAAGAGCCAGAGCTCAACCCCCGCAAACACAACTAGGTGAGTACAACTAGGTGAGTACACACACACACACACACACACACACACTCACACACACACACACACACTCACTCACACACACACACACACACACACACACACACACATACACGCTATCACACTCTCTTTCTCACTCCCATATATATATATATATATATATATATAATATGAATATATAAGCGACCGCCCATAGGTAATTGAACCATTTATGGGGAAAATATGGAGGAGTGTGCGTCTGTCACAGACGAGCAACTTAATATTTTCCACCACCCGGCAAGAATATTTGTAGCTGGATTCAGCAATTCTGGGAAAACGACCCTAGTGGGGAATTTATGTGTTAAATACCACGGAAAATTCTCAAAAATTTTAGTGTCATCTGCAAATAATACAGAACAGCCTCTTTCAAACATCCCTTCTCTGCGAAACAAGGTTGCTGTCTCCCAGGACCTGATTAACCCACTAGAGTATAAAGATCCTTTTTCAAATGAGACAGTTTTGTATATAATTGACGACTTATACCTGGAAGCCATACAGACTTCAATTATAGCCAATATCTTCACACGAGGGAGACACGGTAATATTTCCGTAATTCTAATTAGTCAAAATTTGTTTCCCCAGGGGAAATATGCCAGGACAATAACTCTGAATTGTAGTCATTATATATTAATGAAGCAGAGAGACATAACCCAACTTGAAATTTTAAGTGGCCAGTTATATGGGCGAAAAACTACTAGCAGTTTCGTTGAAATATACCGTCGGGCAATATCCCAGAACAAGTATGGTTACTTATTGGTCGATCTGACGGTTCCTGAGGCATTACAACTACGAACGAGCATCGCCAACGAAGACCGGTGTGAAATTGTGTATCAAATGTAATTAACAACAACAAAAAAAAATGTCTCTAACGACACAGAAACGGACAATTCTCACCAGCATCTATAATGACATTTCTAGCCCGGGTGGTTTCACAGGGTCAATTCAAAAATTGTATAAGGCTGCCAGACTTAAAGACCCCAACATTAGTGTTGCAGATGTGAAGGAATTTCTTCATGGGGAGCGATCTTACACGTTACATAGAGGAAATTTAGTTAGGTTCCCCTGACGGAAAATATTAGCCCCTAAACCTTGTACCATAATTGCCTGTGACCTAGGGGACTTTTGTAGTTTACAAAAATACAATAATGGTGTTAAATATATATTAATTTGTGTCGATGTTTATTCCCGCCTAATGCAGACTCAAACTTTAAAAACAAAAAATTCGAGTGAAGTGTTAGTCGCTCTGAAGAAGATATTAGAGGAAACGTCTCAGTTTCTCGGTGTAAGGCGGATATTCACTGACAGAGGTAGAGAATTTTACAACAAGTCAGTTCAAAATTATTTTAATACGAAAAATATTAAATTATATAGTATATTTTAGGAAATGAAATCTAGCATAGTGGAGCGAGCCATCAGAACTTTAAAACATAAACTGTATCATTATATGACTCAAGCTAATTCATTAAAATACACCCACATCCTCCCTAAAGTTGTGGACGTGTACAACCACACATTCCACAGGATGCTAAAAAATACTCCTCATGCCATTCATAAGTTGCAAAATATTGAAGATATACAAAGACAGTTTAAGGTCCTGTATTTAAACAATGACTCCTCCATAACTGCCATCAGTCCACGGCTGCACTTTGGACAGCATGTGCGATTGGCAAAGCGCAGGAATATATTTCACAAAGGCTTTTGGCACCAAAATACAGAAGAAATATTTGTAGTGTCACATATTGACAGAACACATCCAATCCCGACATATAAAATCAAAGATTTAAAAAACGAGCCGATCAGTGGCATGTTTTATGAGCAAGAATTGATCCCAACATCCCTTCCAGACTATTTTCCTGTAACGGTATTACAGTCTAGGAAAACATCGAAAGGACACAGAGAATATTTCGTCAAGTGGAGAGGATACCCAGATTCTGCCAATAGCTGGATTAAAGCTCAAGACATCATCAAATTTAACAAAAAATGACAGTTCAAGAGGACTCTCTCGTAGAGAAACATCATCAGTTGTTATTTTTATTAAACAATTTATCACCCAAGAAGCGGAATAAACTAATCAAGGCTTTAAAACGGCAGGAAATTGAATCAATTTGTGAAATTTTTGCCAATTTTCTGAAACGAAACATCCCAGTTCAACCTCAGATAATTAATGGCTTACAGAGATATCAGAATGAAATTCGCTCTGTAGCACGTAAGAAAACTCCTTTGTACAAAAAGTAGCTCATCCTGACCTCCAGACGTGGTGGGGCGATATTAGCAGCTCTGCTACCTTTGGCTGTATCGTTAATTTCCTCCCTAATAAGGTAATTGCGTAAATAAGTAACGAGAGAAAAAAAATGGTGAAAGAATAATGCCTGGTACCACGATTCATAGCCGAAAAGTATTTATTTAATAAAAACAAGAACTCACCATCACCTCCTAATGTGGTGGGTCTGCCCTCCCCCGGTGGTGATGGTAGTGAAAGTATGTCCTTCTCTTTAAAAAACGAATCCAACTCAAGTAATAATGTTGGAGGAGCCTGTAACCTACCCACCTGCGACTCTGGTAGGGGTGATGGGGGAGTGGGGGAAGAGGACACTCCATCCTCTCACCTGACAACAATGGGCTGTGGGCGGTGTTGCCGCAGTAGTCCCTCCAGACGGGCGGGGCTGGTCACACACCCATTAAATGACATTGGGGCCCCCGGCGACCGTCGCCCGCCGCCGCCCTTTAAAAAAAAAACAACGCGGGCCGCCCGTCGCGACCATCACCTTTAAAAAAAAAAAAATAAAAAAAGGAGACATTCCATCCTTCCACCCGAAGTGCAAGTAATTGTTGCTGGCCACACTCCTCATAAAGCCACCATCACGCTCCAAAATCCAAGTCTGGACAACTTAATAAATGTGAATTTTAAAATTGAGGAAATTCCTCATGTCAAAGCATTATTGAACATGTTTGGACAAAACAGCCAATAGGTGATGTGGGATAGTCGCGGAAATTTATTAAAGCCTGTACAAAATTTAAATATTTTAGATATAATTAAAACTCTAGCCTTTACTAAGGGACAATTTAGGGCAACTGACAAGGAAGATGTAAGGGTTTTACTGAGGATGGCTGGCAAAGACCCAACCCTCATACGTAATTATCGCGCCAGATCACAGTTAAAAGGGGGGAGGGGCATCCATAGGAGACCCCATTGGGAGCCGTATTGAAGACCTATATGAAGGTCATCTTAAAGACCACCATATTCAGTTGCATATCCACCATGGAGCAAGCTTCTAGACCCACTCCTCCCCCAGCTACACCTCCAGAAGACAAATCTCCCTTATTAAAGAAGTTGGTTGCTACTCAGCGGTACTACAAGTATGTCGAACACAAATGTAGATTGATATATGCATTGTGGGATTGTTATGACCGTCTTGTGTTGAGTGCCCCTCCAGAACGGTTTTT
Organism: Procambarus clarkii; assembly: GCF_040958095.1. Classification (NCBI taxonomy): domain Eukaryota; kingdom Metazoa; phylum Arthropoda; class Malacostraca; order Decapoda; family Cambaridae; genus Procambarus; species Procambarus clarkii. Next base: position 7,663,494 of record NC_091210.1, on the reverse strand, counting down.
TAAGTCATTTGGAGAGACGGTGAAACGCTATGAAGAATATTCATCCCAGGAAATCCAGACGGAGATATGGCAAATGGAAAAATTAACCTTCCAACATCGAGACCAGATTACAGCCTTCGAAACTGGACGGAGTGTGTATGGACTTTTAAGGTGAGGAAGGCGGCCTCTACCCCACACCCCTACATTCCTCTCCCTCCAGGTGGGGGACACAGGTGTATTTAAAGGCCTCCTCCGTCACTCCCGGTCACTATAGTTGACGACGACTCGTTCCTCTCAACCGCCCCTCCGCCATGGCTTTATCATCCATTAAGTCAATAGACAACGACATCACCGACACCCACGCCTTTGGGGTCGGTGATGTGATCGTGTACGATCTCCCCGCTGCCGTTGTGCGTCCCTATGGACTGGCAAGTGTAATATGGAAATGTTACAACTATGCCCGTGTGGAACGTGAAGGACTGACTAATGTCAACAGGGCCACAATACGTTACCGGTCTACCCCAGGGGACATTGAAGTGAAGATAGCTCCCCTACCCTCCGACGGTCAAGACATTGTCGAAGAGCCGGTTTTATTTTTTCGCCCAACCATGGTGGCGCTAATTTCTGCTTTCGGTGCAGGAGCACCCTTCGAGTCCAACCCTATAGCTCAGGAGCAAGTGCAGTCTTCCGCCGACATCCACTACATCACCAATGTCACCCTGGATACTGCCAAAAATAGGTTGTTTTGGCTGAAAACAGCCCTAACAAAGGTTAACAATCTTATGGTAAGAACCCCAACCATGTTTCGGTTGGTGGTACCCCATGGACTGGGGGCCTCCCGTGGTGGCATGGACAACTGGCACAAGGACGTCGGACCCATGCTCATTTCTCTCAATGCTGAGTTAGCCAAGCATAACAAGGAGCTGGTAATCCTCAAACGTCCCTCTACCGTTACCCCATCAATGGTACCCCTCCCGAATGATGATCCCAGGGGAGAGGGTGATAGTAAAACTATCACCCTAGATGCAGTGGTGGGGGAGGGTGCCACCACCCCAGGAAGCTCTTCTCGTTCTACACCACCAGCACCACCAGCCACCCCCAGGAAGAAGAGACATCTACAAGAGTACTCATCCACCTCCAGCGCCGCTCCACCCCCACCCTCAACATCTGGTACAGCCAAACGACGGATCGAAACCACTATTGACTTCGACCCCCTCTCAAATCATCGTATTGACACCATCCTCGATGGAGAGTCACAGGAAATATTCCTGTTATCCTCCTCACCGAAAAAACAACTAAAGCTCTAACCATCCCAACACAAAGAAGAGGTGGCAGCACCACCGCAGTCAGTAACAGCAGCAGCAGCAGCAGCAGCAGTACCTCCATCTACAACAGCTTCGGTGGTGGTAGCAGCAGCAGCACCACCAACGACGGTGTCAGCGGTACCAACAGCTCCAGTGGGTGTGGCGGTAGCAGTACCACCAACTACAGCAGCAGCAGCAGCAGCAGTACCATCAACGCTGGCAAGCGATGTCAGCGGTAACCACAGCTCCAGTAGCAGGGGGTGGTAGCGGCAGCAGTACCACCAACTACAGCGGTTCCAGCGGTGGCAGCAGCAGCAGCAGTACCATCAACGGTGGCAGCGGTGTCAGTGGTACCAACAGCTCCAGCTGCGGCGGCAGCAGCGGGCGACAGCAGCACCAACAGCTGCCGCTCTTTATATGTAATTTGTTATGGGGAACAAATTGTAGTTCTTGTAGTTGTAGTTCCCCCTGTTGTAGTTCTTTTAAAAGTAATATTTCCTTAGTAGATTAATAAAATAAAATATAAGTAATGATGTTTTATTCCCACCCCAATCAGTACATAAGTTAACAATGGACGAGGAACACTACATATACCTCACTAGCCTCGACCAAGAAGATATATACAACAACACAAGTTCAGCATTTACAAACACCATCCCCACTCTACAATTAAACCCTTCCATTAAACATGAAGTGGCCTTAGTCAACATACTCCTACCCAGATGAATTAACGCTATCATCAAGGATGAGGGGGAGTCTGGCATAGACGTCTATGCTACTTTTAAACGAGGAACTCTTTCTAAAAGCCCAGAACATCTCATTTACACCTTCCTCCCCAAAACCAACATATTATCCAGAAACATCACATTCATCACGAAAGAGCTTAGCCGACAAATAATCACCGACATGAAACTTAGCTTCCGCGGTGATTTCAAAATATACTTCTCAGAAAGAGAACCAATCCTCACCCATGATCAATCCTTAGAGCGAGTATTACTAGCCTCCACTCTTAACAATGAAGGCACTGGTTCGTTATATTCTCTTAGCCTTCAATTTAAACACAGAATAGCTAATGTACTTGGTTTTGACAGCAGTCGCAAATACACCATTTATCAGGCAAAATCAGATGACATTACAGCAGCCTCCAAGGTCGTGGCCTCATTCCCCCCAGACAGTGACGGAGGATGTGACTATTTACTCATTTATAGTGACGTCATCGAGCCGGATCGTTACGGGGGGCAAATTGTAAATATCTTAGATGTAATCAATTATCATGACTCATATTCTAGAGGGGCTCATCCCCTAGTGTACAAGACATTAAATACTAACACGTTGGAGAAAGTAAGTATTAAAATAACAGATCAGTTTGGACGAATGGTTAGTTTTGAAGATGGGAGGTCGGTTACGGCAGTCTTACACCTCCGCCCTAAGGTATAACAATATAATCTATATAAATATAAATATATATATATATATATATATATATATATATATATATATATATATATATATATATATATATATATATATATATATATATATATATGCGAACAAGCCTGAATGGCCCCCAGGACAATATGCAACTGAAAACTCACACCCCAGAAGTGACTCGAACCCATACTCCCAGAAGCAACGCAACTGGTATGTACAAGACGCCTTAATCCACTTGACCATCACGACCGGACATAATGAGGTGATAGCCGAGGCTATTTGAACCACCCCACCGCCGGCACTCGGATAGTAATCTTGGGCATAGCATTTTACCAAATCACCTCATTCTTTGGGGCACACGTGAGGAACACAAATGCGAACAAGCCTGAATGGTCCCCAGGACAATATGCAACTGAAAACTCACACCCCAGAAGTGACTCGAACCCATACTCCCAGAAGCAACGCAACTGGTATGTACAAGACGCCTTAATCCACTTGACCATCACGACCGGACATAATGAGGTGATAGCCGAGTCTATTTGAACCACCCCACCACCGGCACTCGGATAGTAATCTTGGGCATAGCATTTTACCAAATCACCTCATTCTTTGGGGCACACGTGAGGAACACAAATGCGAACAAGCCTGAATGGTCCCCAGGACAATATGCAACTGAAAACTCACACCCCAGAAGTGACTCGAACCCATACTCCCAGAAGCAACGCAACTGGTATGTACAAGACGCCTTAATCCACTTGACCATCACGACCGGACATAATGAGGTGATAGCCGAGGCTATTTGAACCACCCCACCGCCGGCACTCGGATAGTAATCTTGGGCATAGCATTTTACCAAATCACCTCATTCTTTGGGGCACACGTGAGGAACACAAATGCGAACAAGCCTGAATGGTCCCCAGGACAATATGCAACTGAAAACTCACACCCCAGAAGTGACTCGAACCCATACTCCCAGAAGCAACGCAACTGGTATGTACAAGACGCCTTAATCCACTTGACCATCACGACCGGACATAATGAGGTGATAGCCTAAGCTATTTGAACCACCCCACCGCCGGCACTCGGATAGTAATCTTGGGCATAGCATTTTACCAAATCACCTCCTTCTTTGGGGCACACGTGAGGAACACAAATGTGAACAAGCCTGAATGGTCCCCAGGACAATATGCAACTGAAAACTCACACCCCAGAAGTGACTCGAACCCATACTCCCAGAAGCAACGCAACTGGTATGTACAAGATGCCTTAATCCACTTGACCATCACGACCGGACATAATGAGGTGATAGCCTAAGCTATTTCAACCACCCCACCGCCGGCACTCGGATAGTAATCTTGGGCATAGCATTTTACCAAATCACCTCCTTCTTTGGGGCACATGTGAGGAACACAAATGTGAACAAGCCTGAATGGTCTTGTCCGGTCGTGATGGTCAAGTGGATTAAGGCGTCTTGTACATACCAGTTGCGTTGCTTCTGGGAGTATGGGTTCGAGTCACTTTTGGGGTGTGAGTTTTCAGTTGCATATTGTCCTGGGGACCATTCAGGCTTGTTCACATTTGTGTTCCTCACGTGTGCCCCAAAGAAGGAGGTGATTTGGTAAAATGCTATGCCCAAGATTACTATCTGAGTGCCGGCGGTGGGGTGGTTCAAATAGCTTAGGCTATCACCTCATTATGTCCGGTCGTGATGGTCAAGTGGAGTAAGGCGTCTTGTACATACCAGTTGCGTTCCTTCTGGGAGTATAGGTTCGAGTCACTTCTGGGGTGTGAGTTTTCAGTTGCATATTGTCCTGGGGACCATTCAGGCTTGTTCACATTTGTGTTCCTCACGTGTGCCCCAAAGAAGGAGGTGATTTGGTAAAATGCTATTCCCAAGATTACTATCCGAGTGCCGGCGGTGGGGTGGTTCAAATAGCTTAGGCTATCACCTCATTATGTCCGGTCGTGATGGTCAAGTGGATTAAGGCGTCTTGTACATACCAGTTGCGTTGCTTCTGGGAGTATGGGTTCGAGTCACTTCTGTCGTGTGAGTTTTCAGTTGCATATTGTCCTGGGGACCATTCAGGCTTGTTCACATTTGTGTTCCTCACGTGTGCCCCAAAGAAGGAGGTGATTTGGTAAAATGCTATGCCCAAGATTACTATCCGAGTGCCGGCGGTGGGGTGGTTCAAATAGCTTAGGCTATCACCTCATTATGTCCGGTCGTGATGGTCAAGTGGATTAAGGCGTCTTGTACATACCAGTTGCGTTGCTTCTGGGAGTATGGGTTCGAGTCACTTCTGGGGTGTGAGTTTTCAGTTATATATATATTTATATATATATATATATATATATATATATATATATATATATAGATTTATATATATATATATATAGATTTATATATATATATATATATATATATATATATATTGACCAGACCACACACTAGAAATTGAAGGGACGACGACGTTTCGGTCCGTCCTGGACCATTCTCAAGTCGATTGTGATGAGGAGGATTGGGTCCAGGATGGACCGAAACGTCGTCGTCCCTTCAATTTCTAGTGTGTGGTCTGGTCAACATACTTCAGCCACGTTATTGTGACTCATCGCCTGCATATATATATATATATATATATATATATATATATATATATATATATATATATATATATATATAGAAGTGTTTACCCACATCATCGGTTATTATAAGAAGAGGAGTCGGGATGCGAGTACCTTTCCACACACCCTCCCAGAAGGACTACGGGGAGATCTTCTCCCCCCTCTCTAGGAGACACGGGATGAGAGAGGGAGCGATGAATGACATACGCACATTCCAAGCGCCTTATTTCAGATCTGGTGGTGTTTTTTTGGGGGACCTTAGCTGGCTTGGCTCGGCGAGCCATACCATTTTTCATGAAAACTGTAACGCCGACTACTATCGACTTTGGGAAAAATGTTCTTGGTGATTTAACCAGTGGTAGACGGGATGTAAAGAGCGCTCTAAGAACTCACGGTATTAATGCTCTTAAGACTGTGGGGAAGAAATTGGTAGCAGGCGGGAAAATTAAAAGACTCTCTAGGAGAAGAAAAAATAAAAATAATAAGTGTAAACGAGGCCTTGGGTATAAAAATGATGTATTTTCACTACAGTAAGCAGTCATACTTCACCTTTCGGAGGAGATCATGGCGGAGGCTAGTAGAGCTGGGCTGAAAATACCAGTAGAATATTATAGCTCTAGTATTATTGACCAATTTCCTAGAAGTAACAGAATACGTAATGTGGAGAGTTCAATTGCCTCCACACAGCAAATAGACATTCTACCTGTTAACCTCCCTATTAATCAACGTTTGCTGGATAATTACTTAGAATTCCGCATCTCTGGAACCCAGGGCGCCTTCTTAGATCTAGCTAATATTTTTATAGATTTTAAGGTATCTTTAACGAAAGATGACGATACCACAAAATTGGAAGAGGATGACCATGTGGAATTTGTGAATGGGTTGTCAAATACCATGTTTAAAGGTGTTCAGGTGTTTTTAGGGGAGCAGGTAGTTGAAACAAATTCTAATTTTAATTATTGGTCGTTTATTAAATTAATTACCTCCATGCCTCCATCAAAAATGTCTTCCTTGGGGAGAATTGGAGCCTTTCGTAGGGACTGGAGTGATGATGGTGTAATCCCTAACGAATTTACTAATACATTTTTTACTGGGGCAACCGCCAAGGATAAAAAATTTATGACCGATTTAAAAGGTAAAGGATTGTCAATGTGTTTTCCCCTAATATTGGACGTAACAACCCTAGACCAATACATATTAGATAATATAGATGTGTGTCTAAGATTGGAGCTCTCCCCACATGCTTGGGTGCTAAATACAAGTGTGGATGATGGCTCTAAGTATCGGCTGCATATGGATTATGCTAAGTTGTGGGTAACACGAGTGCTCCCCTACCCAAGTGCTTACCTAGCCTTAAACAGCTCACTGTTAGCATCCCCCGACCCCATAAGCTATACTTTCAATAAAACCATTTCTAAAACATATGTCCTAGCAGGGAATCAAACTAGTCTCTTAATTGATCAGCCTTGGGCGCAAGTAATTCCTCACAAGATATTCATGGTAATTGTACCAATGAATTATTTCGCTGGCCTTCACCAAGGTAATGGATTATATTTTGAAAATGCAAAGCTGAAAAATATTGCCATGTATTTGAACAATAACGCAATTTACCGAATTGGCGGTGATTTCGACAATCATTATGCCCGCCTTTATTACGAAACTTTGAAGACATTAGGCTTAGAGCGTGATTCACTTCTAGCCTATGACACTTTTAATAAGGGAAGATCGATATTCGCCTTTGACTTAACCACCATTCAAACAAAGGATTCCCTCCCTGTGGAGAAATCTGGCAACTTGCGTATGGAGCTTGAGTTTGGTGGCGGTGTTACATTTAACAGGCTGGTTTTACTGTTTGGGGAAACGACCGGGGTACTATCCATCGACGGGCAGAGAACTGTTCTGTGTGACGTGCGAGCTTAAAAGCATAATGAATTGTTATGATATAAATATTAATTTAAAAAATAATCTAGGGGATCGAGCACTCTACCTAGGTTGTTATAATGCTGATGAAATAGAACATTTAAATATCTCATCAAGAAAACCTATTGTTCTCATAACTAATATTTTACCATCACACAGCAGATTAACTATGGGACATTGGGTAGCTATTTATGTTGATAAAGTTAAACATCGAATGTTTTTTTTCGATAGTTATGCAATGTCGGCGGTTACTTATGGACATTATTTTCAAGGATTTATTAAAACTAACAAAATAACAAAGGTGTTTGGAATGTGCTACATACTCCAGAGTGATTTTACCCTTGCTTGTGGACTGTATTGCGTAATGTTCGTCCATAGGGTGAGTCACCTGGGGTTGCCTTCAACAGTACATTACTTACATAATGTATTTTCAAGCGTTAATTTAAAATTAAATGATAAACGTGCCCTCGCTTATGCGAGACGATATTTTCCTATGAAACATCACTGTGTTAGGACATTTTGTAGAGGAGTAAGGGTTGGTTCTTATAGGTGGTGTAGAGAATATTTTTGTTAGCTAGGCAACCCACCTAACAAGGGGATTACCCCCATATAAAACCCCTCTCACCCCACAACCTCCCTAGAAGACCTCCAACCTCCTCATCCTACAAATGGAAGGCGTCTCCCCAGAAACACACGCAGGGAAGATTGAAGTCCTTGAAGGGCCTGGTTAGTATTACCCTCACTTTCTGGTAAAGATTTATTTTTTTTCCCACAATAGAAAGTTTGTACAACCTCTATTTTACCTCTTCTTTTTTTCAGTGCAATTCTTAGGACCCGTCCACATTTGTAGAGTAGTAATTCTACGTGGAGGTCTGCCCCAAACAAGATGCTGTTACGTAGCCTAATTGATGATGCCTGCTGTAGAGGACACAAGGCCACTCCTGCAGGGGGAGAGGTATGTACTAGGTATGTACTTAGAGGAAATAGAATATTTTTCAAATAAAAGATATAGTCCTATAAATTATTTCCCCCATCTCTTTCCAGAACACTTCAGATGAGGGTCAGAAGGAAAGTCGTCCAAAAGGCAACCACCCAACTCACCCCACATCCCCAAGAGAGGGGGGAGGGGGACAAGACCTCCACCCACTCACCACGGATGGGAAGACGTCAGAATTCTACTCAGATGAGGAAGGGGAGGTGGAGGGGGGAGAGGGATAGGGGTGAGGAAAACCATAATTACAATTATTACCTATCATAATTAACTTCTTATACATCATTTGTGATTTTTACCTAATAAAACATTAATAAATTCTTTGATTTTTTTTAATCCCTGGAGGAGATTTATAATTTAATACTCCTATATAAGACCCACTCGATCCTCGCTGGGCGTGGAACTTTGTTACGGTAAAGTCAAGGCCATTAGGTGCGAGGAAGGGTACGGGCGACCACCCATACCGAGAAGAACCTGTTTTACACCTGCCCCATAGAGGAATGTGGGGGCGTAACTAGCACTCACCTGTGAGTGTTTATTATACAAATAAATTTATTTTTACTTAAATATACTGTCATACTTTACTGTATAAATGAACATGATCATAGTGGCGCATAATAGATACCTATCTTCACTGTTTTTCGACTGCTACCACACACTCCTTGGGTGACCTAATATGGAGTGGCACTATGTGACTCCCCGCTTCTGATTTTCTTATCTGATTTACATACATAGCTGGCACTATGTGGCGCATTCTTCTCTACTCACTATCATGCGTACCGTTTCGTGCAGGTCCTTAATCTGATAAGTAATTAGGTAATTTGTTACAAAATGCTAAGAATATTAACATGTATATTGTAAATAAATTTGGAAAAATTAATAGGCATATTGTAGCAAAATTTGAGGATTATCAACAAGTACATTGCAGCATAATTTGTGGATTTATTAATATTGTGTCAGTTATCCTGCACACATAACTATTACGAAAATAGCTCGCTACATATGTAAGTTACTCATGTTAGAGACAGTACTTGTTGTCAATATTGCCAAAAGGTCAACATTGATGTTTCACCATGATGTGTCACCCAACAGAGCCAATTTGGCAGTCGACCTAAAGGAAAATCTTTACACAAACTGCTCTTATCTGAATGGTACATACAAATTAAAGACGTTTTGAGTGTAGAACAAGATTTATAGATTGTTATAACATAATACAGCCCATCTTATAGCATATAGATGTTATATCTCATAAGTATCCATAGTGTTTGAAGAGGTTCAGTGTGCTTGCAAATATACATGAGTTTACCTGAGAGCCACTAATACTAATGTCCGCGATGAGGACAGTAAGCCGACGGTTTGTCGAAAGTCCCCCATTTGTCTTGATGATCTTTTCCAGCTGTACTTTAAATGTTAACCGAGATTTGACATTTACGGCTTCAACATATAGACGGTTTCATGGGTTAATAACCCTGTGGGTGAAAAACCATCTCCTTTTCTCAGTCCTACATTGTAGCTTGTTAAGCTTGTTACCGTTGATCCTTGTTTGTGTTACATCTGACCTTCAGAAGAAACTATCCGGATCAACATCCTCTAACTTGTTCAGTTTCTTAAGTCTCAATGACATCCGACCTGTCATGCCTGGTTTGCAGTGTTGTTAACCCTGTGGCCTTCAAGCGTGCCAGATACGAGAGATGAATTAACTCTGGAATGAACTTTGTTGCTCAGTGTTGCACCGTAACCAGAACAGCTATGTGTTTCTGAAAATGAGGTCTCCATGCTTGGATTCGGTAATCTAAGTGATTATGGAATTATGGCACCATGAGATTATGGCACCAGAGATTTATACAATTGAACCATTATTATATATTCCTTATTGTCAAAAGTAACCTTAATTATCCCAGAAGTTTTTATCTTCCACAATAGCTTAGCATCATCAGCAAACACATTCATATAATTCTGTGCGAACAAGCCTGAATGGTCCCCAGGACAATATGCAACTGCATATATAATTCTGTATTTCTTCTGGAAGATTATTTATATAATTGTTCATAGTTGTTTACAATTCATTAGGAAGTGAGTTTAATAGAGTGAGTCCATTCATTTGCAAAGAGTGTGGCACAAATTAAGTGTAATAATAATAATAATAACATTCTTTACTAAAAGAATGTTGGTATATATAAAACACAAGAGTAATGTACAATTGTAGGGACAGGAGTTACACATACTAATGAAGCAACACTCACACAAAGCGTTTTAGGCAAAATGGATAGTCTGATTACATGGATATCAATGAGATACTTATATCTAGTGTGCACAAAGTGCACTACATATTTTGTCCAGTTTTCTATTATTAATTGTTTGTTGTTGATTTCTGTAGCATTATTGCCTTGTATTGCCCAAAGTTTGTTTTGTTTTGTTTTACACATACACACGTGAATACAAGACCAGACGACTGCTGACTCCTGTTAGCAGGCTAAGAGCTTGCGGACTGAGAGCAGATAAACGATTGGCAGCGTTCCGCCAATTGGACCTGAGAAAGTCCTTTGATACTGTTAGCCATAACTACCTCTTACTTAAACTTCACCATTATGGAATCCAAGGCCCTTCCCTGAACTATATTTGATCCTATCTTAGTGACAGACACCAATATGAAGCCATCAATGATATAACCTCTCCCACTCTACCATTAACCTTAGGAGTGCCACAGTGCATCATCCTAGGACCTCTTCTAATTTATTTTATACATCAATGATCAGCCTAATGTCTATAACATTCTAAAACCTATATTATTTGCTGATGATACTACCCTCATACTCAGACCGCAACCCACATATATTAAATAATGTTGTAAATAATGAATTGTAAATAATGGCACCATAGTCTCCGTGGTGTAGTGGTAAGACACTCGCCTGGCGTTCCGCGAGCGCTTTGGCATGGGTTCGTATCCTGGCCGGGGAGGATTTACTGGGCGCAAATCCTTAACTGTAGCCTCTGTTTAACTCAGTAGTAAAATGTGTACTTGGTTGTAACAACGATTCTTCGCGGCGAGGATCGTATTCCAGGGACCTCCCCGAAACGCTATGCGTACTAGTAACAAGAATGTAACAACTTTTGTATATATCTCAAAAAAAAAAAATCTACTTATGGATGTTAAGAAACACACTTACACTAAACATAGAAAAGACCTACTACATCTTATTTGGAAGCAAATCAGCAAATGCAATTCAGCTTCAGATAGACAATGTTAACATCAGCAATAAAAAAGATAGAAAGCTCCTTGGCCTATACTTAGGCAAGAGACTCAACTTCAGCACCCACATACAACACATAACCAAGAAAGTCTAAAAAATGGTTGGTATACTCTCTAAAATAAGATATTATGTTCCAAACTCTGCTCTCCTCTTACTATAATATGTGCTAATCTACCCCTATCTTACATATGGTATCTGTGCATGAGATTCAACCACTGCAAACTACCTGAAGTCCATCATTACCCCAACAAAAATCGGCTATCAGAACAATAACAAAATTTGCTTTCAGACAATACTCAGCCCCCCATTAAAATCCCTAAACATGCTACACACAAACTTACTCAACAGATTCTCTTGTGCCATTTACATTTACAAATCCATGTTCTTAAATGCAAACCCTGTTCTGAAACTCTTCCAGGACAAATGTAATAGATCCCATAATCACAACACTAGAAATAAATATATCTTTGACATCTCCAGAGTCAAACTTAATCTGTGTAAACACTATGTAAATAAAGAGACCTTTGTCTATGAAACTCACTCCCTAACGAATTTGAATGTTGTCCAACTTTCTCCTTATTCAAAAATAAAACCCAAACGTGCCTAATTTAATCTTCATAGTTTCCTACCTAGTGCTTTAAACTCGCACTGTATTTAGTGCAACCCCATCCACCCCCGCAATATATGTACCTAAGCCCCAATATATGTACCTAAGTCATACAACTTTACCATTGTAATCATTGCTATCACCTTATACCATGGTTGTTATATTGAATGCATGTTTTACTGCATTATACTTTGAAATAATCCTAAAATTATGCTGCAATGTACTTGTTGATAACCCTCAAATCTTACTTTAATGAACTTACTGATCTTTGTAAAATTTTCTTAAATTTCCCAGTAAAAATTTTTTTTAATTTTATTATTAAATTACCTACTTTAAATTATCTGTTAGATTAAGGACCTACCCGAAACACTATGCGTGCTAGTGGCTTTACAAGAATGTTAAAACATCAATGCTATGTACTCTCATAAACCCAATGTACCTTCTTGTATATAAATAAATAATAATAAATAAATAAGGATACCAAACTTTCTTATCTCTTAAGTTACAGACTTTAAATAATTAATCATTCTGTCTGTAAAGTAAGTATAAGAAATGTTATTTCCATGTTTAAATGGTTTTTGCAATTTATATAACTGGTACATGGATCATCAAATATCTCAAAACTCAAAACTCAGTAATACCAAAGGAGAGGTTGAAAGCCCCAGTTGGATAATAGTGGATGTCGCTGGATAGATGTTTTATCCAACTCTTTAGACCTGCTACACCTTTATTTATATCAGTCATTCTCCATTTATATTTCCTGACAATTAAATTTATTTTTCTGTAAAAGTAGGAGTGGCCAGTGATAAGGTATTTTTATATGAAAAATGAAAATAATCAGAGTGTTTCTTATTATTGAATAATGATGTGCTCTCATATCATTAAAATAATCAGGGTTGGAGATAAAGATACAAATATTGGGGAATTGAATTTAGTTCTTGACAGTTTTCATTTTATGTTTCATTATTTTCTCCTTATTCAAATATTATAATAATTCATTCTGTCCAATTAAAATATTTTTATTAGGTTTCAAAAATTATGGTTTCCCAAGTTCAAGTTACTGATTGCTGTGAAATTGATTGCAATCACATGTACAGCACACTGTAAATATAAATGCAATCAGACGATGGAGTCAGGTGGCCTCCACCCTGCTTCACAGATCAGATGGCAGCCTCGTCACAGTCCAGCCGTCAGCCTGCTTCACAATGCAACTCACTTACAGACAGCCTGAAAATACAATAAAATTTATTAAATTACCAATAACAATTGAGGTCATTTATGTAAATTAAAATTGAGTTAATAATTTGTTTTAGAAGAATGTGCGTACAAAGAACATGAGAGTAATGGACAATGGTAGGGACAGATATTTATACTTATGAAACCACTATTACGCAAAAAGTTTCAGTAAAACATAAAATATATAAAAAGAAATTTGCATAAATTGTGATGAGGGTAAAAACACTTGATACTATTTATAAAGAAAGAGAACTACGAGTGGTTCTAAGTAGAAAACTTAGAAATCAATGCTCTGTACTTCCATAAGTCCTCAGAAATCACCTGAGGATCATCTAAGGAAACATGTGCGAAAGCCTATGCTACACTTTCCTATTTCAGAATTTCTTTTAAATGCATTGATGGAGAAATACTAAAAAAAATAATTCAATACCTTTGTGAGACCAAAGCTGAAATATTTATTGGTTGTATTGTGCCAGTATCTTAAGAACACATCAAAAAGTTAGAAAAGGTGCAGAAATAAATGAAACAAATGCCCTCTGAAACTGAAAGACAATTGCAACGAGGAGAGGTTAAAGGCATTCACTATGCCAAATCTAGAAGAAAAAGAGACAATATGATTAATATAGTCAAAATAGTAAGTGGAATCGTCCAAATCGAATGAAAATAATTCTTGAAAATTGGAACTTCAGGAACAAGAGGTTATAAATTTAAAAATACCAAACACAGCTACCGAAGACATATATGAAAAATCCCTTCTGCAAACAGTGGCAGACAGTTGGAATAAGTGAATAGATTGTAGAGGTCAAAATTGTCAGTACTGTAGTTTCAAAGCATTATATGACAGAGTGTTACGAACCCGACTTTACCGTCGGAGTACGGAGCAGCAACATCAACGCCATCTGTGAGTCCGCTCCCAAAACCCCCACAACATGGACGACGCCATCTAGTAGTGACAGGACTATACCAGCCAAAAATGCTAGATTCCTGTCCTAGTCAGCTCGTGAGGTAGCTGGTGCTGAGCTCTAGTGAGGTGGTGCTTAGAAAATCAGCGCCATATATTGAAGGAAGAGTGGTATGTCTATGTACGTAAGTGTTGCTTCCTAGCGTCCCAGTGTACTGATGACGTGTCTGTATCCACAGAGTCGACATAGGGCTGCTGTGATACGAGGACAGTTAGTCTACCCAGGGCAGCCAAGGTCTCTACACCAGTCTGCTTTACGGAAGCAGCGAGCCGCCGCCGGAGAACTGTGAAGTGTTCTACTGTCTGCCTGTGAAGTGACAGTGACGGGATTCACCGTACCCGGGGCTGGCTAACAGAAGAGACGACTGACTAAGATGCTGAAGAGGAGAGTAACCAGCTAGTTACAAGAAGCTCCTGCCTAGGGCTCGCTACCCTAGTATTTGCACGTGAAGTGGCCCAGCAGTGCGAGGCTGATGGTATCTGCCAGCACCAGGCTGGACTGTGATTGTGGGCATTCACTAGGAAGCACTTAGTGAGACTGTGGTTTGGCTGGCCCGTGGCCAGGGTAGACTCATTATTGTTTCAAAGTACCGGTTGAGGATAGTACTATGGATGAGGAAACACGGTAGCTTACAAGACTGCATCGAAGAGCGTGTAGTGTTCCATGAGAGACACTTTTGTACATAACAAGTGTAGAAATATTTCTGTTGGGACTATGTACATGAGGTGATGGGAAATTAATTACATATGTGAATATACGGATAATCAATGAAGTGTAGTATTTAATGAACCCCCCTCTTTTTGTTTTACTTGCATTACCGAACTCACTCCTCGAAAGCCACTACTAACTTAGGGCCGGAAACCAGAACTTTAGTACTACCAGAAAAGAACCCGGTTGCGACCCATTGTGGCCGTAACACAGAGAATGCTGGAAAGATAGTACACTACGAGTGTAGCTGTAATCCTGCACTTGCACGTTGGTAATTACCAGGTCCCATACAGGGCAAACATATTGAACCAATTTAAAGAATATACAATAATATAAAACTAATCTTTTTATTTGAAATAAAAATGTAATATATATATATATATATATATTAGTATATTTTGGTAGCAGTCTTTCCTGTAGACATATATTATTAAATATGACCGAAAAAGTAAGATTAATAATTCTAACACGAATTTTCTCAATCTTTCGTACATTACGCTTCACTGTTGGAGGTAAATCAAAAATCACTTCTCCAAAATTCATTTTTATTTCTAGTCTGACGCGACACGGGCGCGTTTCGTAAAACTTATTACATTTTCAAAGACTTCACAAATACACAACTGATTAGAACGTATCTCTGATTTTATATCTACATTTGAGTGAGGTGGGAAGGGTGATGTGGCATTAACACAAGACAGAACAGGAGGGGATATTAATAGGGTATTAAAAGTATCAACACAAGACAGAACAGAAACAATGGGTATTGAATAGAAGTGTTTGTAGAAAGCCTATTGGTCCATATTTCTTGATGCTTCTATATTGGAGCGGAGTCTTGAGGTGGGTAGAATATAGTTGTGCAATAATTGGCTGTTGAATTGAAGTCAACACCAGCAATCAACCCAAGACGACATATATATATATATATATATATATATATATATATATATATATATATGAAAATGAAAACTCACACCCCAGAAGTGACTCGAACCCATACTCCCAGAAGCAACGCAACTGGTAACTACAGGGCGCCTTAATCCGCTTGACCATCACGGCCGTCAAAAGGAAGTGATAGCCGAGGCTATTTGAGCCACTTCCCCGACGGCAACTCGGATGGTAATCTTGGGCATAGCATTTCACCAAATCACCTCATTCTTTGGGGCACACGTGAGGAACACAAATGCGAACAAGCCTGAATGGTCCCCAGGACTATATGCGAATGAAAACTCACACCCCAGAAGTGACTCGAACCCATACTCCCAGAAGCAACGCAACTGGTAACTACAGGGCGCCTTAATCCGCTTGACCATCACGGCCGTCAAAAGGAAGTGATAGCCGAGGCTATTTGAGCCACTTCCCCGACGGCAACTCGGATGGTAATCTTGGGCATAGCATTTCACCAAATCACCTCATTCTTTGGGGCACACGTGAGGAACACAAATGCGAACAAGCCTGAATGGTCCCCAGGACTATATGCGAATGAAAACTCACACCCCAGAAGTGACTCGAACCCATACTCCCAGAAGCAACGCAACTGGTAACTACAGGGCGCCTTAATCCGCTTGACCATCACGGCCGTCAAAAGGAAGTGATAGCCGAGGCTATTTGAGCCACTTCCCCGACGGCAACTCGGATGGTAATCTTGGGCATAGCATTTCACCAAATCACCTCATTCTTTGGGGCACACGTGAGGAACACAAATGCGAACAAGCCTGAATGGTCCCCAGGACTATATGCAACTGAAAACTCACACCCCAGAAGTGACTCGAACCCATACTCCCAGGAGCAACGCAACTGGTATGTACAAGACGCCTTAATCCACTTGACCATCATGACCGGACAAAATGAGGTGATAGCCGAGGCTATTTAAACCACCCCACCGCCGGCACTCGGATAGTAATCTTGGGCATAGCATTTTACCAAATCACCTCATTCTTTGGGGCACACGTGAGGAACACAAATGCGAACAAGCCTGAATGGTCTCCAGGACAATATGCAACTGAAAACTCACACCCCAGAAGTGACTCGAACCCATACTCCCAGGAGCAACGCAACTGGTATGTACAAGACGCCTTAATCCACTTGACCATCACGACCGGACAAAATGAGGTGATAGCCGAAGCTATTTAAACCACCCCACCGCCGGCACTCGGATAGTAATCTTGGGCATAGCATTTTACCAAATCACCTCATTCTTTGGGGCACACGTGAGGAACACAAATGCGAACAAGCCTGAATGGTCTCCAGGACAATATGCAACTGAAAACTCACACCCCAGAAGTGACTCGAACCCATACTCCCAGGAGCAACGCAACTGGTATGTACAAGACGCCTTAATCCACTTGACCATCACGATCGGACAAAATGAGGTGATAGCCGAGGCTATTTGAACCACCCCACCGCCGGCACTCGGATAGTAATCTTGGGCATAGCATTTTACCAAATCACCTCATTCTTTGGGGCACACGTGAGGAACACAAATGCGAACAAGCCTGAATGGTCCCCAGGACAATATGCAACTGAAAACTCACACCCCAGAAGTGACTTGAACCCATACTCCCAGGAGCAACGCAACTGGTATGTACTAGACGCCTTAATCCACTTGACCATCACGACCGGACAAAATGAGGTGATAGCCGAGGCTATTTAAACCACCCCACCGCCGGCACTCGGATAGTAATCTTGGGCATAGCATTTTACCAAATCACCTCATTCTTTGGGGCACACGTGAGGAACACTAAAGCGAACAAGCCTGAATGGTCCCCAGGACAATATGCAACTGAGGGACCATTCAGGCTTGTCTTGGGGACCATTCAGGCTTGTTCGCATTTGTGTTCCTCACGTGTGCCCCAAAGAATGAGGTGATTTGGTAAAATGCTATGCCCAAGATTACTATCCGAGTGCCGGCGGTGGGGTGGTTCAAATAGCCTCGGCTATCACCTCATTTTGTCCGGTCGTGATGGTCAAGTAGATTAAGGCGTCTTGTACATACCAGTTGCGTTGCTTCTGGGAGTATGGGTTCGAGTCACTTCTGGGGTGTGAGTTTTCAGTTATATATATATATATATATATATATATATATATATATATATATATATATATATATATATATATATATATATATATATATATATATATATATATATATATATATATATAATATATATACCAAATCACCTCATTCTTTGGGGCACACGTGAGGAACACAAATGCGAACAAGCCTGAATGGTCCCCAGGACCATCTTGGGTTTTGTCTATTATGCAAGTATTCTTGTTCAACATTTCTCTTGTTAGAGTAATGTCATGGGCTTGTCTCATGTGATTCCTAGGGGCACCAGATTGAAGATGGCATGTCAAACGCCTCGTCAGCTTGGTCGACGTCATACCTATGTACTTAGATTGAAGGTTACATCCTTCGTGGGGGCAAGTGTACATGTATACAACGCTTGACTGCTGTAGAGGGTTCTCCGTCGGCTTCGGGCTGTTTTTGATAAGGAGTTCGGAAGTTTTCTTGGTTTTGTAGAATATTATCAGGTTTATGTTTTGGTTAGGGGTAGTTAGGGGAACTACCCCTAACCAAAACATAAACCTGATAATATTCTACAAAACCAAGAAGACTTCCGAACTCCTTATCAAAAACAGCCCGAGGCCGACGGAGAAACCTCTACAGCAGTCAAGCGTTGTATACATGTACACTTGCCCCCACGAAGGATGTAACCTTCAATGTAAGTACATAGGTATGACGTCGACCAAGCTGACGAGGCGTTTGACATGCCATCTTCAATCTGGTGCCCCTAGGAATCACATGAGACAAGCCCATGACATTACTTTAACAAGAGAAATGTTGAACAAGAATACTTGCATAATAGACAAAACCCAAGATGCAAGAAGATTACAAATTCTTGAGGCAATTCACATAAGAATAGAGCGACTTACCATGAACACCCAAATCACGGAACTATTTACTCTACCCACCATGAGAGTAAGGACAAGACAAGAACATATCGATGCCAACACAGAAGACAATGTCCAACATAACAGGCCAATTACACTGGATTAATCTTTGTT
This sequence comes from Procambarus clarkii, assembly GCF_040958095.1. Classification (NCBI taxonomy): domain Eukaryota; kingdom Metazoa; phylum Arthropoda; class Malacostraca; order Decapoda; family Cambaridae; genus Procambarus; species Procambarus clarkii. Next base: position 7,644,415 of record NC_091210.1, on the reverse strand, counting down.
TAGATAGGAGATGCCTCGTATGGGCCAATAAGCCTTCTGCAGCCTCTATGTTTCACCTCACATTTATCCCTTATGTATCCCCCCATGTTTTCACCTTCATTGTATTATCACCTGACCCAGTGCGGGTATAAAATCAACTAGTATTGTAAGATCTGTTCACTTGAGAATGAACCATGGAGGTTCGAAACGTCGTGCAAATTATATAAATAAGTGTAATACACTCTATAGTAAATCACTTCTTTTCTTCACCTTAAAAGTACGAAAATGAGTTTTGGAGAACTCCTATTTCAATTAAGCCCTGATGCAAAGAAAATAGTTAGAGGGATAGAAGCCCTAAACCAGAAAATAATAAATACAGAATATGCGGTCATATTCAATGATATATATATATATATATATATATATATATATATATATATATATATATATATATATATATATATATATATATATATATATATATATATATATATATATATATATATATATATATATATATTTTACTTCCATATTTTTTTATTTGATAATTTACTGTGTTTTTTTATTTTAAATCTTCAGGTGCACGTCACCTGTAACATTGTTGTAATTTTTATTAATCTCTTATATACATATGAACTTTGTTGTTGACTGAGCAATGACGACAGAGGTTGGCTGGCTTGGCCTGGGTTGAATTGGGCTGACCTAACTTGGCTAAGAGAAGTGTGCAGAAGCACTTTGCTTTTAACTCTCCATGGTGCATACTAAGTCACTGGAGACCTACTAGAAATATGGAAGACAGCTAATATAGTCCCAATATACAAAAAGGTCGACAGGTAAGAGGCACTGAACTACAGGCTAGTGTCACTAACTTGAATACATGCAAAGAGATGGAGACGACCGAGAGAATCAAGTAACGCATCTAGAGAGAAGGGACTTCGTGACACTCCACCAACATCGGTGCCCTATAAGAGGCTGGTGTGTATCTTGGAGTAACTACTAGCATGTTAAAGTGGATAAGAGTACCTAAGCAATAGGAAGCAGAGGGTTACTGTGAGGGGAGTGTCCTCAGAGCGGCATGATGTTACCAGCGGAGTTCCACAGGGTTCTGTACTTAGACCAATCCTTTGTCTGATATACGTAAATGATCTTCCAGACGGTACAGATATAAAATTAAATTTTGGAAATGAAATCCTTCAAGAAGCATGGAGGGAAAAAGACCTGGATGATATCAGGCCAGAGCTGTCCCCTGAAGCCCACATCAAGAGGATATCATCAGCAGGAAATGGTAGGATGGCCAACATAACTGCATTTTGAACAGTGTAGTTCACTCCTAACTTGTGGATTACACCACCACTCCCCTCCATAAAAACGCATGCCCCCATATGCATAAATGCAATGGTTTCATTAGCACAAGGACTTGGGGGATGCATCCACCATATATGTACAACTAAAAATTCATATTGCAAGTTCACAATACATATGATGAGATAATTTAAAAACTCCCCGACATGAATCACAATTACCACTATATCATATGCATTAAATCCGCATCATATCATGGGTAACATAATCTGTAATATTTCTTGACTCATACCCTACATTACACATACCTAAACTGCTGGCATATAAATACATACATAACCATACAACTAATATTGACCAGAATTCTGCCGCTAAACAAATATGACACTTTTCATAAATATTTACACAACACATAAATCTAAGGTTCTTCATCCTTAGTAACGTCTTCATAAACAAAAATGTGCATCCTGCCCTGTTCTGGCCACATAAGGGCTTGCAATGATCACACACAATGTTTCTCTGGCCGCATCACTTTTCTTTTGTCTTTGTCTCCCATGGTAGCTAGGTCATAGATCCTTCATGACCGCAAACAAAACCCAGGCTGTCCAGCCTGGTGAATGCTGTCAATGTCCCATCTTTGCTCTGAGCTAACGTGATCCTGGCATCCAGAGCAACAGAGATTAATAACCCCAGGGTCATGTCCCCTCAGGTTCATGCTGAGGGGACATGGCGTTCCCTTGGACCTTGAGACACTGAACTACAGGCCAGTTTCCCTAACTTGTATACTATTTACTAGTTGATGGAGAAGATCACGAGGAAAAGGCTCGTAGAGCATCTGGAAGGATATAGTTTTGTAACACAACACCAGCATGGGTTCAGAGATGTAAATCGTGCCTCACAGGTTTAATAGAATTCTGTGACTAAGCATCAAAAATTAGGCAAGAAAGAGAAGGGTGAGCCGACTGCATTTTCTTGGACTGCCAGAAAGCCTCTGACACAGTACCCCATAAAAAGACTGTTACAAAAGTTGGAGCAGCAGGCCTGAGTAAAAGGTAAGGAGCTCCAATAGATAAGGGAGTATCTAAGCAACAGGAAACAGCGAGTAACTTGAAGGGGGGATGGGAAGACATCAGAATGGCAAGACGTCACCAGCAGAGTCCCATAGGCCTCAGTATTTGGACCCATCCTGTTTTTAATATATGTAAACGATCTTCGGGAGGGTATAGACTCATTCCTCTCAATGTTTGCTGAAGATGCAAAAATTTTGAGACGAATCAAGACAGATCAGAGACTACATGCTAACCTGGACAAACTGGTGGAATGGTCTAGAAAATGGTTACAAAAGTTCAACTCAGGAAAGTGTAAAGTAATTAAATTGGGTAAAGAGAGCAGAAGGCTGAACACAAGGTACCATCTGTGAGGTGATATCCTGCAAGAGTTAAATAGAGAGAAAGATTTGGGGGTTGATATCACACCAAACCTGTCACAAGAAGCCCACATCAAAAGGATATCATCAGCGTCATATGCTAGATTGACCAACATAAGAACTGCCTTTAGAAACTTGTGTAAGTAATCGTTCAGGACATTATATACCAATTATGTCAGACCAGTCCTGGAATATGCAGCTCCAGTCTGGAGTCCATACCTAGTTAAACACAGTAGAAATTTAAAGAAGATTCAGAAGTATGGCAACACACTAGTCCAAGAACAGAAAGGTACGAGTTACAAGGAAAGGCTAGGGGAACATAACCGCTCGTCCCTGGAAAACAGAAGAGTAAGGGGAGACATGATGATCACCAACAAAATTCTCAGAGGAATTGACAGGGTGGACAAAGACAAACTCTTTAGCGTGGGTGGAACACGAACAAGGGGACACAGGTGGAAACGTAGTACCTAAATGAGCCACAGAGACATTAGAACGATTTTTTTCAGTGTCAGAGTAGTTAACAAATGTAATGCATTAAGCAGTGATGTGGACGATGCAGACTCCATACACAGTTTCAAATGTAGATATGATAGAGCTCTATTATATCTACATATCTCAGATTCTTGAGCCAGTAGGCTCAGGAATCTGTACACCAGTTGATTGACAGTTGAGAGGCGGGACTAAAGAACCAAGACTCAACCCTCATAAGCACAACTAGGTGAGTACAACTAAGTTAGTACTTCCATACATAGATAATCACTCCCAAACACTTCTAAACACAAGTATATAATATCTTATTCATGCTGGAATAAGAAATCAAATAATTATGTTCTCATAAGGATAACAATAGTTATCGAAAAGAAATGGAAAACTGGTAACCGTGACGCCCACACCAACGTCTAATACGGGTCTGATCTTATAGCCGCACACCACTGACCACCTCTCATACCAGACAATACAATAAGGGAATACAATGGCATAACAGAACACACATCAACAGATTAATATATTATAACATAATACGACTGCGCTGAAAACAGGATATGGTTATTTTGTAATATTTAGAAAAAATGAGGTGGGATGACTGTATAATTATACATACATTAACATAGTGAACAATCAAGTAAATACCTGGTTCGTAACACACTACTACCATCATCCTCAACCATCAACAACCACTACCTCTAACATCAACCATCAACCACCACAACCACCAATTTCCACTACAACAACTACCATCTTCAACCATCAACCACCATTACCACCAACCAAAACCTTCAACTATTACTACTAACACCACCCAAAGAACATCAACCACCACAGCCTTAAACACCCACTGTCTCAAACCACAACTATCAACCACCACTTCCACCAATCACAGAGAATAGCCACCATTACCATAAACCACAACCACAACAACCACCAACTAAAATCATCAAACATCACAATTATCAACAACCACTAATGCCAAACACAACCATCAACCTCAACTGCCACCAAATACAACCATTAATCACAACTGCCATCAAACACAACCATCAATCATCACTACCACAACCATCAACTACAAGAACAACCAACAACTTCTTTAATAAAAAATACCTAAAAGCTACCACTAAACAAAACTACAACCAACTACAACCATCAACTACTATTATCATCAACTACTAATATCACTAACAACAACCATCAACTAACTACTACAATCTTCAACAAGCACTACCATCAACCACCAATACCACCAACAACTATCAGCAGCAACTACCACCAACAAACGCAACTACAACCAATAACATTCATCAACTACCAATATAACCAATCACGGCAATCAACCGCAAATATCAAAAACTATAAACATCAAACATCATTACTACAAACCACAATCATCAATCAACACTCAAATCAACCACGAATACCACAAACATCCACTACTAAAAACCACAACTATCAATCACAACTAGAACCAACCACATATATAAATTTCCACTACCACCAGCCACAAAATGCAAACCACCACTACCAGTAACCTCAACTATCAACCACCACTATCTCTAACCTCAACCGTCAACCACCACTACCACCAACTTCAACAATCAACCACCAACCAAATCCATTAACCTTAACTACTACCGACCACATACATCAACCACCACAGCCATCAACAACAACTGCCACCAACCACAACCACCACTACCACCAATAATAACCGTCAACAACAACTACCACATAACCACAACCATAACATATAACTAGCACCAACCATATCCATGAATCATAACTACCACCAACCCAAACCATCAACCACCACAACTATCAACCATTACTGACGCCAAACACAACCATCAACCACCACTGTCACCAACCAAAACCATCATCCACCACTGCTCGGGCCTGTATGTGGCCCTTATGATGAGAAATGAATGGAGTTTCGAGGAGATGGTTATCCCGGGCTGTGAGGGGGTTCAGATACTACATAACAGGCACCTTGACGATGGGAGAATCAAGCGTAGTATTAGCAGTGATTTATAACCCTCCAACAAACGACAGAAGACCCAGACAAGAGTATGACAGAAACAACATGGCAGTTAACACTATAATCGAGAGAGCAACCGCTTCTGCCTGGAGAAATCAATTCCATATGCTCATCATTAGGGACTTAAATCACGGAAGGATTGACTGGGAAAATAAGGAACCGCATGGAGGTGAGGAAACATGGAAAGCTAAACTGTTGGAAGTGGCGACAAGAAACATTTTAAGCCAGCATGTCAAGGAACCCACAAGAATGAGAAGCAATGATGAACCAGTGAGTCTCGGTCTAGTCTTCTTTGTGAACGACTCCGACATAATGGAAATCAGTTTCAAGCCTTCCCCCCGTGGGAATGAGCTATCACATTAAACTGATGTTTGAGTATCTGGTCGAAGTAGGGTTATTGTACACAAGGAAGGGAGCAGAAAAGAAAAGGTTGGCATTCCGAAAGGGAAACTATGAGGAGATAAGTAAATTCCTATCAGATATTACGTAGGAAATAGAACTCAGGGGAAAGACGGCCCAAGACATGATGGGTTACTTCACACAGAAGTGTAAGGAGGAAACAGACAAGTTCTTCCCGATCCGAAAAGGAAAAAAATAAAATGGAGATGAGAAACCCATGGTTTAATCAGAGATATAAGCTAGCAAAGCAGCCAAGGACAAGAGCAAGGAGAAACTGTAGAAATAACAGGACACTAGAGAGCAGAGAAAGGTACCAGAGCATCAGGAATGTTTATGTCAGGGTGAGAAGAGAGGCAGAAAGACAAATACGAAAATGACACAGCAAGCAAGGCAAAAAACTTAACCTAAGTTGCTGCACAACCATATCAGGAGAACAATAACAGTGAGGGAACAGGTAATAAAACAGAGGATAGGGGTAGACAGATTCACTACAAACGACAGGGAAATTGATCACAGATCACGACGGCAACCAGCAGCCGTCACGGCCGGACGTGTCTCTGGTTGCTCCTCACCTCAGCGAGCTGCCTAGCCAACTAGATAGTGCAGGGGTGTACTTCCTTAGACCGGCCCTGGAGGGTGGGTCAGCTGTATTGCCTCGGCTCGGCCCTCGCTGGTACTAGCCTTACGATACCATGGCCTTCAAAGTTAAGGCACGGTTCCTAGAGAATCCTACGGGCTCACCATACCCCGTGCTATATGGACACTTCGTTCTGAATAGCTAAATCTGAAACAACAAGAACATTCTAGAGAATCACTGATTCGTACGAGACAAAATTTTCAATGTACTCAAAGCCCACACCACCACCGTACCCGACGACATCCAGCAGGACGACGAGGGTGTCGTCCTCTCTTACTCCACCGAAGACGACCTTGAACGCCTGTTCACACCAGCTGCTATGTCTGCACTGTATGATGCGGACATTACCCTCATCCAACCACGACTCATTCAAGCTGAACGGACCATCTTCGCCAGGAGAGTCAACTCATGGATCACCGAGCACGAGGTGGACGTCGTCCTGGACAGCATCAACGCGGAAAACGTCAACATGACAGCTGTCTCAACAAAAATCATCGCCAACAACAACGACACACGCTCCACCTTGAAAGTGACCCTCACTACAGCTGCTGCAGCGGACCTGGCCACCACCACAGCATTTAGGTGCTTAGGCGTCAACATTCCACCAGCTTCAGTACACATGGAACGTTTTTACGAGGTAAGCCAGTGCTACAAGTGCTACCAGTACTCTCACGTGACCAGGAAGTGCCCTTAAAGCGTTCAGTGTCTGTGCCCAGGACCACCATCATAAGTAGTGTCGTGCGGACTTCACATGTTGTGTAGTGTGCGGTGGTGACCATATTGCCATTTCTCACTTGTGTCCTGTGTGCAAGGATGAAATTAAAAAGCTATCAAGAGCTGGACGGGCTTCCGGAACTATTCGTGCTCCGTCACCATTCAACATGAAGCCGCCATTTTCCCGAAACTCTCGGGAGCAGGGATGCCAGATTGGGCTACAAGTAGCGAATTGGGCTACTTTTTAGAGCACCGCGCTCCCAATTTTTTAATTTCGCTACTTGCGACTTTTTGGGCTACTTTAAAAACAAGTTGGGCTATTTTGGGCTATTAATGTTAAGAAACTCGATGATGATTTTTATGCTTTTTATAATGTCATGTGTACAAATCACAGCCGCGTCCAACAGCTTGATTGAATAGACCACTTACTGCAGGAGGTCAGGTCAGAGACCGACCCCCTGGGGACGTTGATCCTAAGAACTTCCCAAAGAAAAAGTAACCGCAAGGCAAGATAATCCTCCCCTGGGGCTATAGATTTCCCAACCTTAATTGCCATTAATACTTCATCCCGGGTACTGTCTATGTTAAGTGACCTTCCACTGTTGCCTACTGTAAATATTAGGTTTCTCTTTAGGTGTTTCCAAGAATCAAATGACTGTCGTTAGAGCGGATTAGCATATAGTAAACTTGGCAGCTTCATCTGTGCTTTCATTGTTAGTGTAGCTCTGACCTCCAGAAGGATAGGTCGACAAAAGTTACCGCATATAGAAAAGAAGTTACCGCTGTTACTTTTAGAATTTGCTTAAGTGTTAAGATAAAGAAGTGTAAAATGGGGAAGTGGTCTAAATACCAGGAAGCGTTTCAGATGTCCTGGCTTAAGGATCCCGTGTTTGAAAAGTGTTTGGCTGAATTGAAAGAAGATAGAAATATGGCATATTGTAAAGTTTGTAAAACTGAGATAAGAGCTCATAGAAGTGGTTTAAAGAAACACAGTGAAACATTAAAACACAGACAAAATATATCGGAGGTAAGTCATCAACAGATGAGCATCAAGTCTGTTCTATCAAAGAAGGAAGATAAACTTACTAAATTTGAATGTCGTCTGTCTGTATGTTCTGTCGCTATCTAGAAATCTAACATTATGTTTGTAACTCATATTGTATGTATGTACTTTTACCTGAATAAACATTTGATTTGATTCGATTTGACTAAACAAAAAATTGGGCTACTCTACTTGCAAATTCGCTACTTTTTGACCGTCAGCTCGCTACTTTTAGCAATTTGGATCTGTCAACCCTGCTCGGGAGAAGGAGAAGCCGCCCACCCACATTGGCTGGCTGGCTGCAGTCCGGCAGCCAGCCAGCCAACTAATCACAGATCCAGCCTCCATCGCCACCACCAGGCTCCACCCATTCGTCTACCCAGACTTAGCCACGGCAGTTGCCGGTTACTGCCACCGACTTTAACACTGCATATGCTATCACGAAATTAGTGAGTGACATTACTGGCTCCAACTACCCGGAATTTGTGAGGATTCTAAATATCCTCTACAAGGCTAACGGTCTCCAGACCATTACCGTGCCTGATGAAGTCTTCCCCACCTCTGCCTCAGCTTCCACTTCAGTTCCAGACCATGACATCACTGTAAATGCTGCCACACTTGTAGACCGTCTGCCACTGTTCCACCCACTACTCCAGTTGCTGCTGACCATACACCAGCTGCAGTACAGGCTGTAAGTCTCTCCACACCAGACGATGACTCTCCTGCTCCTGTTTATGCGTCTTACAATAACGCTAGCGAACCGAAATTTAATCTTTCTCAGAAACGTATTGCAATTTGGGAATGGAACATTGACTACGAAAACGGACTAGTAGATGACGGAACCCGCAGAGTGATTTGGTACATTGAGCCTGACACAGTTCGTCACTGTACTAATGTTACCATGCTCCACCCTGCTTTTATTGGCCCTCAGTACTATGTGAAATATCCGAAACACGCCGCCCGGATAAAGAGAGAAATTTAGGAATGTAAGGACAACGAATCTTCAACCCAGCAGAGCCACCTAGCACCTCTTCCTACCAAATCTTCAGGGACCACTGTACTAGTCCCCGACCCTTCAGACCCATTGCCGGATGATGCTCCTGCTCCTGGCCCGGTCTCGGACATTACTGTGACGACGCTGAACCTACTGCATCTGCAACACCAGCTCCTGCAACGGTAGCAACCCTGAAGCCGACGATTTCTCATCCATCATCTCCACCCACCGTACATACATCCACTGAACCTTTTGCACCTGCAACAAGTCCTGCTGCTGCAACTAAACAGTTAGGCGCTCCACCTCCAAGATACATATCTGCTTTTTACTCATTCGACTCATCAGATGAGGATGTCTCTGTGGGAACACAATCTCCACCGTCACGGAAATACCACTTCTCAGCTGCCGATTTCCTTCACACACTACCCCAACAACCTCTAATGATAGCCCAACAATGACCACACGAAGTCGGACCGCCAAGACCGACAAGCAGAAGACGATGGCCAAAGATCTGAGTTAGCTGCAACCATCAAGAAAGAAGTTTACCTCTGACGTAATCAACCTTCAACTACCATCAACTGCCAGCTGCTTGCGAGCCCGGCGCCTGTATGTACTGCAAATGACGCCCCACTCAACCCTACTTCACTCTATTCAAATTCAAATCCGTGGTGGTTGGGCCACCGATCATTCATCTCCTCTCTTCACCTCGTCTCCAGTTCCTCGCTCAAGATTTCTGCTTCCTCGCCCTGTTCTTCCATCCCCTGCTTTCCAGCTCTTTGGACATTTCGCTTCGCTTCGCTTCGCTTCGACAGGGAAATGTACGAGGAACTCAATAAGAAATTCCAGTTTTCATGGTAGAACAAGGAGAATTCCCAGAGATATAAAGGGAATATCTAACCAGGCTCCACTAGATGAGTTTGTGTAATAACCAGTGGGGAGGTGAGGAAGTATCTGCTAGAGTTGGATGTGACAAGCGCAATAGGGCCGGATGAAATCTCGCCATGGATGTTGACGGAAGGAGCACAGGTTCTGTGCCTGCCACTCTCCGTGATGTATAACAAATCACTGGTAACAGGAGAACTGCCCAAAATTTGGAAGACGGCTAAAGTAGTCCCGATATTTAAGAAGGGTGATAGAAAGGAGGCACTGAACTACAGGCCAGTGTCCCTAACTTGCATACCATGCAAGATGATGGAGAAGAATGTGGGAAAAAAAGCTAGTGGAACATCCGGAGCGAAAGAACTTTGTAACTCAACATCAGCATGGGTTCAGGGATGGCAAATCATGCCTCACGGGATTTACTGAATTCTACGACCAGGCAACAAAAATCAGGCAAGAAAGAGAGGGCTGGGTAGACTGCGTATTTTTGGATTGCCAGAAAGCCTTTGGCACAGTACCACATAAGAGACTGGTGCACAAGCTTAAGATGCAGGCGGGAGAGAAAGGGAAGGTACTCATCTGGATAAGGAAGAACCTAAGCAACAGAAAACAGCGAGTCACTGTGAGGGGGTGAGAACTCGGGGTGGTGAGGCATCACCAGTGGAGTCCCAGTGGGATCAGTCCTTGGACCTATACTGTTTCTGATATATGGAAATGATCTCCTAATGGGAATAGACTCGTTCCTTTACAAAGGGAATAGACTCGTTCCTTCACAAAGGGAAGAGACTCGTTCCTTTCAATGTTTGCTGATGATGCAAAAATTATGAGGAGTATTAATTAAGACAGAGGAAGATAATCTGAGGCTACAATATGACCTAGACAAATTGAAGAAATGGTCCCACAAATGGAAACTATAGTTCAACCAAACTAAGTGTAAGGTAATGAAACTATGTGGAGGAAATAGGAGGCCAGACACTGGATACCGAATGGGAGGTGAGGTCCTTCACGAAACGGACATAGAGTAAGATCTAGGAGTCGATATCACGCCAAACCTGTCTCCTGAAGCCCACATCAAAAGAATAACATCGACGGCGTATGCGACCACCGTCAACCACCACAACCATCAACTACCACTGCCACTAACCACGGTTATCAACCACAACTGACACCAACCAGAACCTTCAGTAACTACTACCAACAACAACTATCAACTTCTACCACGAATCATACTCATCAACCCATACAACTATCAACCACAACTGCCACAACAACAACTATCTACCCCCCATTGCCGCCAACTCCAACCATCAACCACTACCACAACCATAAACCACTAGCACCAACTACAACCATCACCTACCGAAACCATGAATCACAGCTGCCACCAACCAAAATTATCAACCACCACTGCCTTCAACCACAACCATCAACAATCATTGCCACCAACCACAACCATCAACCACCACCGCCATCAGCCACAGCCATCAACCAGTACTACCTCCAACCACAACCATCAGCCACTAACTACAACTATAAAACACAGCCACCAGCAACAACCATTAACCTCAGTAACCATCAACCACAACTGCCACAAATCACAACCCTCACTACCATTTGCACCAATCACCACTTCCACCAAATACAACCATCAGCCTCATCTATCAACCACCACTCACCAACTACAACCTTCAAACATAACGTCCACTAACCACAGCAACCACTGTCACCAATCACAAATCTGAAGTACTACTGTCCCACACCACAACACTGAAGTATCACTGTCCTGCCCAAAACGCTTTGCATAATAGAGGCTTTAGGCATTGTATGTACTAGCTCTATCTATAAATTCATCAATATTTGTATCACACCCTGTATGTATGTACTTTACCTGAATAAACATTTGAAATTTGAGCTGTCACCACCCGCCAAGAAAAACTTCGAGTTTTGCTGTTGTCCAAACCACACACTAGAAAGCGAAGGGACGACGACGTTTTGGTCTGTCCTGGACTATTCTCATGTCGAATGTGATGAGGGAAGTTGTTTTAGATTCAGCTACTTAGAACAAAAGTTCCAAAGTAGCACGGGCTATGGTAAGCCCGTAGTGGAATTACCTGGCACAGGAGCGGGACTGTAACTCTGAGGGAAGGAAGCGATGGCAATAAATAGGCAATAGAGAGGCGAGGAGAAGAAAATCTTAGAGGAAGAAAAAGAAAGGCAATGAATACGAAAGGTAAGGTGTAATAAAGAGGATAGTAATAGGAATAAGAAAAGGATCGTAAGAGAAAACAAGGGAAAGAAAAAGAAAGAAGGAAAGAGAAAGGAAGATAAATGGAAGGGTAAGCTTTTGTTGGGTCACGTTTGTTAGAAAGTTTGGAGCATTTGAGTATATACTGTGAATGGGAAGAGTCAACAGTAACAAAGCCAGGACCTGCCAGGAAGTTCATGTTGGGTACGTTGTGTATTAGAGCCGATTCAACAAGACGGCGTCTGTGTAGAGTAGAGGCAGGAAAGATTATTTTCGAAGACCAATCAATAGGATGATTAGAATCCCTAACATGACAGAAGAGAGCATTGTTTGTTTCTGCAGACTTAACACTTCTTTTGTGTTCTTTAAGTCTGTCATTAAGTGTACGGCCAGAGTTACCAAAGTATTGGAGAGGACAAAACGAACAGTAAATAAACACCAGCAGCCTTAGATGCAGAAGGAGCAGTATGAACTAGATTGTTACAAATGCGTTAGTTTGTTGAAAGGCGAGATTTATGTCAAGAGGACCAAAGGTATTAGTAAAGGTTTTGAGTTGAAATATGAAGGGAAATCAGAGCACATTGCTACTAGTGTTGGAAGCCGATTTAGGATGAAAGAAATTTCGTTTAGCTTGAGAATTGGCACAGTTGATAAAATGCAAGGGGTATCCAAGTTGAGAGAATGATTTGTAGATAAATCCACTTTCAGAACCAAGAAAATGAGGTCGCTGATACGTAGAGCGCGGAGGAAGAGAGAGACGAGGACACTTTTCTTAATTAACAGAAGGATGAAGGTAGGAAAAGAAGTAAATGTACATGCCACTATGCATGGGGTTTGCTGCAAACAGACAAAGAGAACCCGTACACAGAGCTGTTAACGTGAACATCAAGAAAAGGAAGGAGGGAATTAGATTTCCATTCAACTTTGAAATGGATGGAAGGAGCCAGATTGTTAAGAGAGGAGAGGAAAGGCTGGAAAAGACTAAGGTCAAGAGGCCATAAATGAAAAATGTCATCAACATAGCGAAGCCAGAGAAAGGGACGAGTATCAGTAGAAGGAAGTAGAACAGTTTCGAAGTATTCCATGTAGAAATTGGCAAGAACACAAAGAGAGAGAGAGAGAGAGAGAGAGAGAGAGAGAGAGAGAGAGAGAGAGAGAGAGAGAGAGAGAGAGAGAGAGAGAGAGAGAGAGAGAGAGAGAGAGAGAGAGAGAGAGAGGGGGAGAGGGGAGAGGGGAGAGAGAGAGAGAGAGAGAGAGAGAGAGAGAGAGAGAGAGAGAGAGAGAGAGAGAGAGAGAGAGAGGGGGGGGAGAGGGGGAGAGGGGGAGAGAGAGAGAGAGAGAGAGAGAGAGAGAGAGAGAGAGAGAGAGAGAGAGAGAGAGAGAGAGAGAGAGAGAGAGAGAGAGAGAGAGAGGGGGGGGGGAGAGAGAGAGAGAGAGAGAGAGAGAGAGAGAGAGAGAGAGAGAGAGAGAGGGGGGGGGAGAGAGAGAGAGAGAGAGAGAGAGAGAGAGAGAGAGAGAGAGAGAGAGAGAGAGAGAGAGAGAGGGGGGGGGGAGAGAGAGAGAGAGAGAGAGAGAGAGAGAGAGAGAGAGAGAGAGAGAGAGAGAGAGAGAGAGAGGGGGGGGGGAGAGAGAGAGAGAGAGAGAGGAGGGGAGAGAGAGAGAGAGAGAGAGAGAGAGGGGGGGGGAGAGAGAGAGAGAGAGAGAGGAGGGGAGAGAGAGAGAGAGAGAGAGGGGGGGGGAGAGAGAGAGAGAGAGAGAGGAGGGGAGAGAGAGAGAGAGAGAGGAGGGGAGAGAGAGAGAGAGAGGAGGGAGAGAGAGAGAGAGAGAGGGGGGGAGAGAGAGAGAGAGAGAGAGAGAGAGAGAGAGAGAGAGAGAGAGAGAGAGAGAGAGAGAGAGAGAGAGAGAGAGAGAGAGAGAGAGAGAGAGAGAGAGAGAGAGAGAGAGAGAGAGATGGGGGGGGGAGAGAGAGAGAGAGAGAGAGAGAGAGAGAGAGAGAGAGAGAGAGAGAGATGGGGGGGGGGGGAAACCCATAGCGACACCGAAAGCTTGAGTGTAATATTTACCATTGAAAGACAAAGAGTTAGAGTCAACAAAGAGTCTAATGAGTTCGAGGAAAACGTCAGTTGGAAGCGGGAGAGGAAGAAGGCCTTCAGACGCCTTCTGTCTAAGGAAAGAGAGAACGTCATCGAGGGGAGTATTAGTGAACAGAGGGTCGACATCAAGACTAAGTATCTTACAAGAGGGCTGCAGGCGTAGTCTTTTTATGAAGTCCTGAGAGTGACGAAGGTGGGCAGGTAAGACGTCAGTTTTTAGCGAGCCAGGAGGCAAGAGGATAGCCGACAGGGCCCCGTGAATAAATGATAGGACGAAGTGGAACACCAGGTTTATGAGTCTTAGGTAGACCATACAAATAAGGAAGAGAAGGGAAATGTTTAATGAGATCGAAGTCAGGAAAACAAAGACTAAAGAGCTGTCTTAGTTTCCCGTTAAAGGAAGTTTTAATTCGATCCCAAGGGTTAGAAGTCAGAGGAGAATATGTGCGCGAGTCAGAGAGCATGACATCTGCTTTATGGAGGTAGTCGACACGGTCAAGGACAACCACCGAATTGCCTTTGTCGGAAGGACAGATAAGAATAGAGTTGTTAGATTTCAGAGAGACAAGGGCAAGCTAGAAGCGACGAGGAAGGTGATGATTTTTAGAAAAAAAAACTGTCATGAATGGGGGATAAGGGCCCCTCTAAAGGCAGACAGGTCCGAAAGAGTACTAGTGAATGAAGAATAGAGTTGAACAAACATCCCCCATCCTTATGCATGTCAATCAAATCCATCTGTCCTCTCTCTCCGAAACTCTCAGACACGATGGGTAGTTAAACCCCTTTCTTACGCCTGGGAACACGTTTTCAGTTGCAAATTTGACAAAGAAATGAATAGTTTTACTTCTTCGTGGGTTACGTTAGCAACTGTCTTGCTTACTTGAAAATAAGTTATTTTTTCTCCCCCATGGCCGACCGCGTTATGGGCGTCGTAAATTATGTCATATAGTTGCCCCTGGTGTATAAATCTGCGGTATACACGTTGGGGGTCTAATCCGGAGGTTGCTGCTGCTGTTGATGTTGAGATAATTAACTTGCGTTTTATTCCCCGCTTCAGTCTCTTCTCGGTTTCATCTATGGTGACCAGAATGTCTTCTCCGAACATGTTTTTCACATCGTATCGCGACAACAGATCGTATTCATGGGAAGTTTTTGTAGTCTTAAGTTTACCTGCATTTACTTCACTAATGTATTCTTTAACTTTTCGCGACTAAAAATCTTTCGACGTTCCCCACGTCGTTTTGACAACATATGGCGTATCTGAAGCTCAAATTCTTGTTTGTGACGAACTTCTTCGTCTCTCTTTTCATTTTCACTTCTTTGTCCACAAGTCAATAATGACACTGGAGCACTTGAAGGTACTGATTCGAGTGTATCCATCGTGTGGGGTATCTGATTGACACTGATATATATGACTGACCCCGCCTTATGTCGTTACCTCACTTTACCGCGGTCAGGTGACATTCGACCAATCACGAGCCTTCTTTCTTTGCTTAATGGGCAGTTACAATTTGTGCATACTTGGACAACTTGTGTACACTCGGCCAGAAACGACAGTGGCCTTGCTGAATTAACTAAGTGAGACGACAGCCTTCCATATTAAGCCAAATAGTGAGTTATGGCTATTAGGTACGACATATATATATATATATATATATATATATATATATATATATATATATATATATATATATATATATATATATATATATATATATATATATATATATATATATATTGTGACAATAATATCTTTCAAGAGAGATTGAGCCTGCCCTTCCCTACTTCAAGTTACGCCAAAGATACAAGTATAAGATGCTACATTCAAGATACGTCACCAATAGCACAAAACGTTTTGACCAGGAGGCAAAACGTACCCAGAATTTCCCCACTCCACACACCCTCCACACGCCGGCTCGTCATCAAACCAGCTAACTACCCTTCACCAGCTTGCCTGCCCCTGATTGGTGACTCGCCAGCCGGGCACCTGCACACCGCACCTCAGCGCCCTCTACCAGAGTCGACGTCTGAGCCTGACCAGCTATCAACTTTTGAATATTCCTTGTGCTCTTAGTGTTGACATCTCTCTCTGGCATACTAGCTCATTAGCTCGTATACGAAGGGAGGTTTCAGCCATAGCCGATATTCTCAGCACAATTTTAACATTGTAATTTTGTGTTTCACATTGTCTTTGCAGTTCTTTATTATTTTCATTGAATTTTAACTTCCCGAGATTTGTCTTTATTTTCATTTATGTTTAAAGTAAATATATTAATGTTTCATTGTTCATACTTTGTGTTTTACGTGTTCCTCCCTCTAACTTATCACAGACAACAGGCAAGCAGTCTATATTTTTGTTTAAAATGTGACCAGGCTTTGACACCTGCCATTGGAGGACTGCCGAACATCAACACTCCAACACTTTACCGTCACATTTAATGGGGGCTTGTCCTAGGAGCTTCACTCAGGTACTAGTACCAGAACGTCAATTTGTGGTAAGCGTACTTCCCTTTGCTAAAGTAGCCTTTCAATATTATCATTAATTTTCATATTTATATGGTGCTGTGTGTATTGTGCATTCCGAGAGTAGCATATGGTGAAGGTGAGACAACTTTGGATTACGTGGTGACTGGAGGCCTCAGTCATTCTCTTAATTGGTCATCTCTCCCTCCGTGTTATTACTCGTGTTTACCACCTTTTGTCCCTAGGATATTTCTCGTATTTTCAGCAGATCTGCAATCCGACCGAAGGAGGAAAAGAGGGCTATAGTTCCTCTAGCATGGACTTTGTTGCTGAGTTGGGACCTCAGCAGCAGTTCTCGTCACCAGTTGACACCTCGCACCCCTACACGTCGGTCAGAGATGATGATATTTACATTGGTAGGGAATTAGCCTTCTTTTTCAGAGCACAAAAGTTCGCTAATTCTGTAAGTATCATATTTAATTTCAGTGGGAAAAACTTGCTTATGTCCTATAGAGACTCGGCAAGGTATGCCTACATTCTTGGACTACCTGACTCACTTTTGAGGCAATTAACTGTTTCATTTGTTTTAGAAACTCAGTTTCGCTTATTTAGTAGGATTTTCTTGCCCTTATCCTCTTACATTGAGTACCGGGTACAAGATTTCCTGCGACCTTGATTTATTAATCATTTACCATCTTGAAATTAACATTAATTGTTAACGATTCCACAGGATAGGTACCAGTTGCCACGTTGTCCTGTTTCTGACATTCACCATATCACAACAGTATATTCGTTGTGCATTTATTTGCTAATTTCACCATGTTTCGTCTCCAAGCTTTCCGTGCAGAGCCAGCAGGTGAAATAGGGACCTTAAGTCGTGCCAAGAGGACTGAACTACAAACTCTTGCACATGAGTATCAACTAGAAGTTCCCTACCAAGCCAACAAAAATGAACTACATAACCTGGTACTGGATCATCTCTTAGAGGAAGGTAAGATTAACTCTGAAACTCACGAAACTTACTTTATTGCAGATAAAACTGATTTGGCAACGCTGAAACTCAAACTAGAGCTTGCCAAGATCGAACGCGAACAACAAAAAGAAGCTCTACAACTGACGAAAGAGGAAGCCGCCTTGAGGAAAGAAGAACAAGAACGTGAAATCGCCCTCAAGGAACGTGAGATTGCAATACTCCGTGAACGTAAGCGAATACAGCTTGAAACAAAACAACGCCAAATGGAGATGCAACGCGACCATGACAAACAACAAGCAGCTCTAGCTATGGAATGTCGTCAACAAGAATTCGCTTTGGAAACTACACACCTCGCTCAACGCCAGCAAGATACTGCCAATCTTCCGGTCAGTTTCAATATCTCACATGCAAGTAAGTTAATGCCACCATTCGTAGAGACAGAAGTTGATGTGTTTTTTACCACCTTTGAAACCCTTGCTAATCAACTTAGTTGGCCTGCCCACCAATGGGCAACCCTTCTCAGAGTACATCTCTCAGGTAGAGCTGCAGTCACACTCAGTACTTTGGCGACTGAGAATGACTACCAGACTCTGAAACAAGCAGTGTTGGACGCCTACCTTCTCTCCACCGAAAGTTATCGAAGGAAATTCCGTGACCACCTGAAGGCAAGTACCACTACCTTTCTCGAATTTGCTAATACCAAAAGGAGATATTTTATGAAATGGCTGGAAGCAGCACATGTCTCTACTTTTGCAGAACTCGTCAACTTCATGCTAGTTGAAGAATTCTTGAGGCGTGTGCCGCCTCCTGTCCGCCTATATTTAGCAGATAAAGAAGAAACCGACTACCTAAAGTGTGCTAAGTCGGCTGACACTTACAGCCTCATCCACCGGCTGACATCAGAACCATCTTCCAGTAAGAAGTCGTAGTACAGTTACGAGAAAGTGAGTACCGAACAAGCTGGCTCGCAATTGTACTGTAAGTATTGTAGACTCTATGGACATACCATAGATAAATGTGGTAAGTCTCAATACAAAGGAAACACTGAATCACCTAAACCCAAACAGACTCCTCCTAAGTCCGGTAAGCCTGTGATGAATGTTGGTGTTCATGTAAATGATCTTTCTCTTTTCAGTAAACACCTGTATACTGGAACTGTCTCTACCAATGGTTCAAATCCGGAGGGACGTTTCAAACTGAAGATCTTGAGGGACACAGCGGCTCTTCAATCAATTATTTTGAAATCAGCTGTGCCCAATATTGCCTACACCGGAGAAACTGTCTTCATCACTGACCTCACTGCTACCACTCCTTATCCTCTGGCCAGAGTCCACCTGGATTGTCCCTTCGTGACCGGAGAAGTCCAAGTCGCCGTCAGGGAAAAGCCTTTTCCCATGCCTGGAGTGCAACTTCTCCTGGGCAACGACTTGGCAGAAGACCTGCAACCGACCAACCTGATCGTCATGGACAAACCCCAGGTGTGTACCTCTGTAATGGATAATCCCATCTTTGAGTATGTTCCAGCAAAGGTTCATGAGAGTGATGAAGTTTCTCCTCCGGTTTTAGTGACCACCCGTGCACAAGTTGCACGACCACAGCCAGCTGACTCTACTGCTACCGCTGTCCCTCAAGACCCTCAGAAACTACCCCCGAATCTGACCAAGTTGGAGTTCCGTAAGTTACAGAGGGAAGATCTTACCTTGACACCATTATTTTTCCAGGCTGAGACTCAATCTGACAGTATTCCTGGGTTCTTCCTAGAGAACGAGTTGCTCTACCGCAGATATAGACCCAGTAAACTGAAGGAGGAGGACGATTGGGCCAACGTCGAACAACTAGTGATTCCTGCCAGCCTGCGGCCCACTATTCTACACCTGGCCCACGGAGCACTCTCCCACTACGGATTTAACAAGACCTACCACGGAATCCGTCAAGACTACTACTGGCCAGGTATGGTAAATAGCGTCAAACAGTGTCATACATGTCAGATGGCAGGTAAACAGAACATCTCTATCCCCAGAGCACCACTGACTCCCATACAGGTGTCTGCAGAACCTTTCCACAGACTTATTATAGAATGTGTTGGTCCTTTACCTCGGACCAGTTCAGGTAACGCCTATATCTTAACCATCCTGTGTCCTACCACCAGATTCCCCATAGCAGTTCCAGTAAAGAACATTACGGCTGCTACGGTTGTGAAACACTTATTGAAGATCTTCACCCAGTATGGATTTCCAAGGGAGGTTCAGAGCGACTGTGGCACCAACTTCACCAGTGAAGTTGTCCTCTTCAAGAGGACACTGGAAGAGTTCAACATCAAACAGGTATTGTCCAGCCCCTATCATCCTGCTTCACAGGGTTCTCTTGAGCGTAGTCATCAGACTATCAAAGCACTCCTGAAGAAGTTTTGTAATGAAACCTCTAAGGATTGGGATAAGCAAATTGACCTGATAATGTGTATCTTTAGAAGTCTTCCCAATGAGTCTCTAGGAGTATCTCCTTATGAGATGCTCTACGGACGTAAGTGCCGTACTCCTCTCAAAGCTTTCAAAGACTCTCTACGTGATGCCACCTTCAGTGAGCATCAGAATGTGCCCCAGTTTCTTCAAAACCTACAACACATTCTAGAGAGGGTCCACAGTTTTGCCCAAGATAATCTATTGAAAGCACAGGAGAGGATGAAGACTCATTACGACCAACGAGCAAAGTAAGGAAATTTAAACCGGGAGACTTCGTGCTTGCTTATTTTCCTATCCCAGGTTCTCCTTTACAAAACAGGTTTTCAGGACCCTACCGCATCAAAGAGTGCAGAAACAACCACAACTACGTTCTAGAGACTCCAGATAGGCGGCGGAAGACCCAGTTGTGCCACGCCAACCTCCTGAAGCTATATTACGATTCTCCTCCCACTTTCATGATAACCTACTCTTCCTTTAAAGAGCCATACATCCACAGTGAGACCTTCCCTGCTTCTCCTCCCGAGAGCACTGACAAGGAGTCAGCGCTTTCAAATTCGGAAATCCTAACTGATCTTCACAATTATTTTCAGGACAATCATAGTGCACCTCTCATCAAGATCTTCAAAGAACATCAGGAGTTGTTCCGAGATGATCCACAAGAGTGTAATGCTACCCAGCACGACATCCAACTGCTCCCTGACACCCGGCCGATTCGTCAACCCTCCTACCGAATCAGCCCTAGCAAGAAGGAAGTCATGCGTGCTGAGGTGCAGTACCTCTTGGATCATGGACTGGCTACACCTTGTGAGTCCCCCTGGGCCTCACCCTGTATCTTGGTGCCAAAACCCCAAGGTAAGGTGAGACTTTGTACGGATTACCGTAAATTAAATAATGTGACTGTCAAGGATGCATACCCCTTGCCAAGGATAGATGACATTCTTGACGCCATTGGTAATGCCCAGTACTTGTCCCAAGTGGACTTGCTTAAGGGATATTACCAAGTGTGTCTAACAGAGCGAGCCAAAGAAATATCTGCCTTTATCACTCCCTTTGGACTTTTCAGATATGAACGCCTTCCTTTCGGACTATGTAATGCCCCGGCCACCTTTCAGAGAGCTGTCAACCGCGTCATCCAGGGCTTGGATAACACCTACGCCTATTTGGATGATATCGTCGTTGCATCCAACACCTGGAGCGAACATCTGCTCCAGCTGCAACGACTGTTCGCCAAGCTCCTGACAGCCGGCCTCACCATCAACCTGGGCAAGTCCACCTTAGCCAAAGGTAAAGTGCGTTATCTGGGTCATGTAATTGGGAGTGGCAGCCTAGCTCCGTTAGACACACACACTCAAGCCATCCAGCATTATCCACAGCCTACCACCAGGAAGCAACTCCTGCGCTTCCTTGGTCTTGCCTCCTACTACCGTAGGTTTGTAAGAAATTTTAGTACGGTAGCAACACCATTAATTACTTTAACCAGTCCCAAGCAACGGTATAATTGGACCATGCAGCAAACCGTTGCTTTCGAACAACTCAAATTCCTCCTCTGTTCTAATCCTATTCTCGCCTCGCCAGATATCACCAAGCCTTTCATCCTACATGTCTACGCCAGTGGTACCGGCATCGGTGGTGTCCTGATGCAGCAACGAGGCGCGGAGGTTCTACCTGTCAGCTACTACAGTTACAAGTTGAAACACCACCAGAGGAACTACAGCACTATCGAGAAGGAGCTACTCTCCATCGTCCTGAATCTCCAGCACTTTGCTCCATACCTACAAGGTGCCAGGTCTACCACCATCTTCTCAGACCACAATCCTCTCCGCTTCTTACATCAAGCCCAATTCAATAACCAACGTCTTCTACGATGGGCTTTATATCTGCAAGATTTCATCCTGGAGATCCACTATATCAAGGGTTCTGACAACATCATAGCCGACGCCCTCTCCAGAGTCTACGAAGTAGAAGCAACTCCAACTATCACTCCACCACATGAAGACGTAACTTCTTCCAGAACCGCAGGCTTCGGGGGAGAGTTGTGACGATAATCTCTTTCAAGAGATTGAGCCTGCTCTTCCCTACATCATTACGTCGTTCAAGTACAAGTTACTATATAGAAGATACGTCCACCAGTATCGCCAAACGTTTTGCCCAGGAAGCAAATTGTACCATGCACACCCCGACACCCGGCTACAGCTCGCCGTAACCAGCAAACTGCTCATACTCCGCCTGCCTGTTGCTGATTGGCTGCTGTCTCGCCGCACCTGCACTCACGCCACCACCGAGAGTCGATGTCTGGGCAGCAGCACGCCGTACTCGTCAGAATATCTCTGTGCTCCTTGGAGTGGACATCTCTCGCTAGTAGACTACGCCTTGGCTTTCGTGTACTAAGGGAGGTGGCAGCTTGAAGCCAGTATTCCAGCACCTCACTTATTGATTTATATTGCTATCACTATAATTTACATTCTTGTTGTAGAGTAAATTTCATTACCAGTAATTATTCATGATATTTTGTTTGTTGACTTGTCCTGAATTTTATGAGATTGTCTTTATTCTTGTTTTGTTTTCTAGAGTAATTAAAATTTCATTGTTTATATACCTTGTGTTTTGTGTGTCTTCCCATTACCTTACCACAGACGAAAGGCCAAACTTCTCTTTTTTTTTTGTTATGTGACAAGGCCCTGCCCCCAGCTTTTGAAACAGCCGAACCCCAATGCTTTACAGTCACAATATATATATATATATATATATATATATATATATATATATATATATATATATATATATATATATATATATATATATATATATATATAAGTCGTACCTAGTTGCCAGAACGCACTTCTCAGCCTACTATGCAAGGCCCGATTTGCCTAATAAGCCAAGATTTCCTGAATTAATATATTTTCTCAAATTTTTTTCTTATGAAATGATAAAGCTACCGATTTCATTATGTATGAGGTCAATTTTTTTTATTGGAGTTAAAATTAACGTAGATATATGACCGAACCTAACCAACCCAACCTAACCTAACCTAACCTATCTTTATAGGTTAGGTTAGGTTAGGTAGCCAACAAAAGTTAGGTTAGGTTAGGTAGGTTAGGTAGTCGAAAAACAATTAATTCATGAAAACTTGGCTTATTAGGCAAATCGGGCCTTGCATAGTAGGCTGAGAAGTGAGTTCTGGCTACTAGGTACGACATATATATATATATATATATATATATATATATATATATATATATATATATATATATATATAACTGAAAACTCACACCCCAGAAGTGACTCGAACCCATACTCCCAGGAGCAACGCAACTGGTATGTACAAGACGCCTTAATCCACTTGACCATCATGACCGGACATAATGAGGTGATAACCAAGGCTATTTGAACCACCCCACCGCCGGCACTCGGATAGTAATCTTGGGCATAGCATTTTACCAAATCACCTCATTCTTTGGTGCACACGTGAGGAACACAAATGCGAACAAGCCTGAATGGTCCCCAGGACAATATGCAACTGAAAACTCACACCCCAGAAGTGACTCGAACCCATACTCCCAGGAGCAACGCAACTGGTATGTACAAGACGCCTTAATCCACTTGACCATCACGACCGGACATAATGAGGTGATAGCCGAGGCTATTTGAACCACCCCACCGCCGGCACTCGGATAGTAATCTTGGGCATAGCATTTTACCAAATCACCTCATTCTTTGGGGCACACGTGAGGAACACAAATGCGAACAAGCCTGAATGGTCCCCAGGACAATATGCAACTGAAAACTCACACCCCAGAAGTGACTCGAACCCATACTCCCAGGAGCAACGCAACTGGTATGTACAAGACGCCTTAATCCACTTGACCATCACGACCGGACATAATGAGGTGATAGCCGAGGCTATTTGAACCACCCCACCACCGGCACTCGGATAGTAATCTTGGGCATAGCATTTTACCAAATCACCTCATTCTTTGGGGCACACGTGAGGAACACAAATGTGAACAAGCCTAGCCTATAATCCTATAACCTAGCCTATAATCCCCCCCCCCCAATTGGGACAAATTTGGGTTATATTAAGCTAATGTGAAAATATATTCCTACTTTAATTCTTTAATATCCATAATTTGCCAGAATTTCGAGGGGGGGGGGGGATTATAGGCTAGGTTAAGGAAAAAATTTATTATTTAATGATAGAGATATGGCGAATCTTATCATGTTTCCTAAGAACATGTGTACAAATGGAGTTCAGATCCATTTATATGAGGTTGGGTTGTGTTTGAACTGATGTAGAGAAAAATGGTCATTAAACCCATAGTTAATAGAGGTTAGGTTGGGATGGATTGGCTGTGTCGCAAGAATAAGATACCATATATGGAACCAAGATTTTTGGTATCAGAGGTATGGGCAAGGGCGGTTGGGTTGATGCAAAAACATCACTTTCCCCCCAAAAAAAGAAGGTGCAACAACTAACGTCAGGTCAAGGCAGGTTAGCTTCAGGGTTGTTGAGTCCATAAACAACATTGACATTAATATTCGGCAAAGATCCACGCAGGTTAGGGTACCGGGTGGTTGGGTTAATATCCAAGCAAATACTTTTCTAAGAATATTAAATACAATATTTAACAAAGATCCATAACTAACAAATAAAAAAAAAGAAAACAGTCGAGATTATTGGACTGCATATTGAAAATGCGCCTTAAATTTGCAGTGTATGGAATAGGCGAAACTTGGGGGGAAAATTGGGCATTGACCTTGCTATAATACGTAAAATCGGGTAAATTTGGTAGAAAATGTCTTAAATTTGGATAAATTGGGGGCAAATTAGGTAGAAATTGTCTTAAATTGTGATACATTTGGTTAAATTTGGTCTTAGCCATGTTAGGGTTGGGTCTGGTTTTTAGGTAGGATTGATGTATATAAACGCATCTCTATTTTGGAAGTGGCTCGTCGGACCCTACACTATCACTATGAAATGGTCTCTGGGAATGAAGTATGACATCGACCACTGGATATTGGATACTGGAAATACACATAAAAGTCATATGGAATGGGTGAAACTTGGACAAACTGGGGCTTTGGCTGTGCTATGATAAGGTGAACTATGGTAAAATTTGGTGGAAATTGGATAAAATTGTGGCAAATTAGGTGGAAATTATCTTAAATTGGGGAAAATTTGGTTAAATTTGGCCTTAGCTGTATTGGGTTAGGTCTGCTTTTGGTAGGTTTGATGATATATAAACACATCTGGAACATGGAAATGGCTGGATGAACACTGCACTATTACTATGAAATGGTCTTTGGGAATAGGCTGTGACATTGGGGGGCGACCTGATATTGAAGATTCACATTAAATTTAATTGGGATAGGTGAAACTTGGTCAAATTGGGGCTTTGGTTGTGCTATGAAATGGTAAACTCGGGTAAATTTGGCGGGAATTGGATTAAATTTGAATAAATTGGATCAAATTAGGTGGAAATTGGATTAAATTGGGATAAATGTGGCCTTAGCTGTGTGTTAGGTTAGGTCTGGTTTCGTGGGATTGAAGATATATAAACACATCTGGATATTTGGAAACAGCTGGATGGACACTGCGCTATGAAATGGTCTTGGGAATAGGGCGTGACATAGGGCACGTGGATATTAGATATTGAAAATGCACATTAAATTTATATGGGATAGGTAAAACTTGGGTGAAATGGGCTTTGGCTGTGATATGATTTGGCATATTTTTGCCAATATTTAATGGGGAATTGTCATTAATTGGGATGAAATACGGTAGATGGCCACAGCACTAACACTATGAAATGGTCTTGGGAATGGGGAATATGTGGTGGCTGGATAATGGGCATTGGAAATGAACGTTATTTTTAGATGAGATAGAGAAAACTCGGGTGAATTGGGCTTTGGCTTGAACAAATCAGGCCTATTCCTGGGGGTGGGGTGGGGGTTGAGTGGGTGGGGGAGGGGGAGGGACAGTATATATATATATATATATATATATATATATATATATATATATATATATATATATATATATATATATATATATATATATATATATAAATATATATATATATATATATATATATATATATATATATATATATATACATATATATATATATATATATATATATATATATATATATATATAAATATATATATATATATATATATATATATATATATATATATATATATATATATATACATATATATATATATATATATATATATATATATATATATATATATATATATATATATATATACATATATATATATATATATATATATATATATATATATATATATATATATATATATATATATATATATATATATATATATATATATATATATATATATATATATATATGTATATATATTGGATATTGGAAATGCATTTTTTTTAAATTTAGATGCGATACCTTGAGGTTACCTTGAGGTGCTTCCGGGGCTTAGCGTCCCCGCGACCCGGTCGTCGACCAGGCCTCCTGGTCGCCGGACTGATCAACCAAGCTGTTGGACGCGGCTGCTCGCAGCCTGACGTACAACGGAAAAGTTGACGTATAGGGAAAGTTTAGGGGAGTATATTGGGCTTTTGGTTGTGCTATGACACGGCGAACCCCCCTGAATATAATGCATATTTTAGCTGAAAATAAAAGGGATCTCCCGCATGTAGCGGGGGAAAAGGGTTCGAGAGCCGCATAATTGATTTGGAAACTGAACCCTACATATTGTTTAGCTATGTAAGTGACAATCTCTTGAAAGCTCGTTACATACACACACACACACACACACACACACACACACACACACACACACGCACACACACACACACACACACACACACACACACACACACACACACACACACACACACACACACACATATGCACCCTAAGTGATTCAACAAGAGGCTTGCAACGGTCTCTATGCAAGGCATTTTTACGACTATGGGAAGTCTGCAGTTGCTGGTCTCACTCCACAACCGCCTAACCGGAGAGTCATGTGCATCCTGCACATACATACAGTAAGCAAATATTTTGGTTACTTTGCTAAGATTCCTGGCAGCGCATCATTATGAATGAAGTACAAGCGTATTTCTTGGACTCCATTGATGGTGTTATCTCTGAATTCTGCGAATTTCCTTTTCGTATTCCATTATATAATGACGCAAAGTATGCGAATAGTTAAACTTGCTCAATGAATTTGTGTTAGCTTGCTAATGTAATTGTATGGGGGTTGCATAAGTTTGTTGAGAATATAATTGAATGCTAGTTTAGTTCATTTATTATGAATCCCATCATGTGGGGCGGGTAGTGGGAAGGGTTACCACGGTGGGAAATGGACTCTGGTAATGAACCCAACAATTCATTTTTGGCTCAAGCAAGAAAAACAAACAAATAATGGGTAAACGAAATTGCCAAAATTAATTTGTGCAAGTTTTGCAAATGTGATTGTAAAGTTTTTTTTTGCATAAGTTTGAGAATATATAATTGAATGTTAGTTTTAATTCATTTTATTAATGCAGCCCTCCCCCCTATTCCCATCTTGCTACGAGGGGGGGGCTAAGCCGAGCAGTAGTAACATCTAGAAGTCTGCTGCTTTTATTGGTTGATCCATAGATGTGTACTGGCTCCTCTTGCATCATCATCGCATTAGTAGCAGTTAATAAATTAAACAACTAGCATATGTAAAGAGCTAGTCTAACAATTTATGTTTATTTTTTTTTTTTATTTTTATCAGGCCCACTGCCCTTCTATCCAGCAGACTGCTGCTGGATGGGTTACAATTGAGCCAAAAACAGTTGGTCAGGGCGAGATACGGCCTCATTTTAGAGACATTTACTATAGAAAAAAGCTTGAACGTCGGGGACTGAACGCGGGCCTGCACGAGAGTTGTTCTTGACACTCAAATGTTTAGAGATTAAAATCTCTATAATTAGAGGGGGCAACTAAAATACCGCATTATTTAGTGAAATTTTGCAATGTCCAATAGTTTGGACGTTGGGGAACTGAGTCAGGACTTGAACGAAGGTTACTCTGCATCCGGTCCAAATGAGGACACACGTGGGAGAAAGAGAGGAAGCAAGATTTACTCCCTCGGAAAACCTTAAAAAAAAATTTGTAGGCCAGAGTTTTGAAAACATTGGCAACCTTTTGATACAGAATGAAACTCTTAAACAATAACATATATCTTGAAGAACAAATCTTCATCTATGAGATATATCTTTTAAGTTAGTTTAAAAGTTTGCATTTATTGTAATGATGATGCCTTCCTAACATGGCTCATTAAAATAATTTTTGTTTATGAAATCGTGTAAGTATTTATGCAATATTTATTATAAAACAATCATAATACGCAGTGGCATATCATTTTTATAAAGAGGCTTTATAAGGTAAATATAATAGCAATGCGAAAATCTTTCTATCTGACGTATTTTTATTTTAAATAAATACACTTGGGCGAAAAACATGTCTATTGCCCGCGTGAGCGACTTGGGTGGGCTCTTGCAGATTCTATGTATTGTAATCTCTAAACATTTGAGTGCCAAGAACAACTCTCGTGCAGGTCCGCATTCAGTTCTCGACATTCAAGCTTTTGCTATAGTAAATGTCTCTAAAAATGAGGCCGTATCTCGCCCTGACCAACTGTTTTTGGCTCAATTGTAACCCATCCAGCCGCAGTCTGCTGGGCAGGACCCAGTGCAGGTTTGGAAGGCTTTGGAAATTAAAGCACTGTAAGATTGTGAGTGTTCAAGTCTAGGGGGGACTAAGCATTTTTTTTTGTGTGAATGAGCAAAGCCCGTGTTTATTTGTGTAAGTTAAAAATTGAGTTTTTGTTTGTGTATAAGAGTTTAGCAATGTGTTTAAGTAAGATTGTGCAACTGTTTTAAGTTTAGGGGGGACTAAGTATTTTGCGCGAATGTGAAAGCCCTGGGTTTATTTGTGTAAGTTAAAAATTGAGTTTTTGTTTGTGTATAAGAGTTTAGCAATGTGTTTAAGTAAGATTGTGCAACTGTTTTAAGTTTAGGGGGGACTAAGTATTTTGCGCGAATGTGAAAGCCCTGGGTTTATTTGTGTAAGTTAAAAATTGAGTTTTTGTTTGTGTATAAGAGTTTAGCAATGTGTTTAAGTAAGATTGTGCAACTGTTTTAAGTTTAGGGGGGACTAAGTATTTTGCGCGAATGTGAAAGCCCTGGGTTTATTTGTGTAAGTTAAAAATTGAGTTTTTGTTTGTGTATAAGAGTTTAGCAATGTGTTTAAGTAAGATTGTGCAACTGTTTTAAGTTTAGGGGGGACTAAGTATTTTGCGCGAATGTGAAAGCCCTGGGTTTATTTGTGTAAGTTAAAAATTGAGTTTTTGTTTGTGTATAAGAGTTTAGCAATGTGTTTAAGTAAGATTGTGCAACTGTTTTAAGTTTAGGGGGGACTAAGTATTTTGCGCGAATGTGAAAGCCCTGGGTTTATTTGTGTAAGTTAAAAATTGAGTTTTTGTTTGTGTATAAGAGTTTAGCAATGTGTTTAAGTAAGATTGTGCAACTGTTTTAAGTTTAGGGGGGACTAAGTATTTTGCGCGAATGTGAAAGCCCTGGGTTTATTTGTGTAAGTTAAAAATTGAGTTTTTGTTTGTGTATAAGAGTTTAGCAATGTGTTTAATTAAGATTGTGCAACTGTTTTAAGTTTAGGGGGGACTAAGTATTTTGCGCGAATGTGAAAGCCCTGGGTTTATTTGTGTAAGTTAAAAATTGAGTTTTTGTTTGTGTATAAGAGTTTAGCAATGTGTTTAATTAAGATTGTGCAACTGTTTTAAGTTTAGGGGGGACTAAGTATTTTGCGCGAATGTGAAAGCCCTGGGTTTATTTGTGTAAGTTAAAAATTTAGTTTTTGTTTGTGTATAAGAGTTTAGCAATGTGTTTAAGTAAGATTGTGCAACTGTTTTAAGTTTAGGTGGGACTAAGTATTTTGCGCGAATGTGAAAGCCCTGGGTTTATTTGTGTAAGTTAAACAAAAAAAAAATGAGTTTGTTTTTGCGAGGGAGTTTGTTTAAGCATGTGCTATAATTAAAAAACTTCCAAAGTAATGACAGTAATGCCAAAATGAATTCATCTTTTCACTTTTTTGAAAGGTGGAGGTGTAACATTTTCTGAAAACCTTTGCGCTTGATATACCACGGCACTGACATAAAGTCGATGCGCTATATGAAGTTATTGGGCCCCCACCACAATAGCTGAAAACTATTATGATGTTAAAAAATGAAATTTAATACAGAATACGAACAGATTCCCAGTATGTATTAAATTGCTTAAACCACTTAACTACTTTCCTTTATAGTATATTTACGAGTGTCAAATTAATGTTTGGAGTGTCAAACCCAACACAATATGGCTGAGGCCCCACTATTTAAACTTCTTTTCGTATTCTATGAAATATCACAGATATTGTTAATGCTTGTAACGTTTATTACAAAAGATAGACATACATTTGATGCTATTTTTCATATTAAAATCTAATTTGAGGCCCGAAAAATATATCTATAAAATCTATAAACAGGTTAGAACCATACAAATGCAGGTATGCCTTTTTCACCAGTATTCAACTGAATACCACAGAAAATGGAATCTTTACTTTAGCTACAGAAAATGGAGCAAAGCCAAGGGGGGATGACTGGAATAAACAGTTTCCAACCTGACTCTTCTCGCACATAAACATGTCTTTCTTGACCTCATTTCAAATTATATAGAGTACTGAAAGCTCATTTTCCATAGCAAATATACTAAGGAACTCATTTTACGACTAGAACGCAAACTAGGACCTCTCATTCAGATTCAAAACACGAGAATTATTGACTGAACATTTCCCCACTATCAAGCACACAGGACTCTTTTAAAGCTATCTTAACTTCTTTAAAACCCCAATATGACCCATCTCACATGCAGATCCTGTTCTATGACTTGCCCTTCATGCCAATGTACCCCACAGTATCATGCAAATTCAAGATAAGGCTTACTACACCTATATATCCAAACTTGGTCTTTGTAAGGAATCTTGACCCCCCTTGTATGCTTGACCCCCACTGGGGGTTATCCACCTCTGACCATTACAGAAAATGGAGCTGTGCCCAAGGGCTCCCTATACTATTCAGTCATAGCCTCATTAAAGTACTCCAAAAACTTCTATATTCGCTTTCAACTGTGTTTCTTGGTTTGAATCTATTGAACATTCACCCTCTGATCCATTCAAAAGTAAGGGCCCCCAAATTGATACCGTAGTACTCTCGTAACACCCCCCGAACAAATCGTGCATTTTGCTCATGCCATTAAAATACTCCAAAAACGTTTATACGCTTTTCACCAGTGTATTTCTTTGGTTTCCAACTTATGAACATTCATCCTCAATACCTCTCATAAGTAGAGACCCCCTTCTTGAGGCCCTAGACTCATGTTAAAGCAAGGCGACGAATCGTGCAAGAAAACAGGTTAGGATAGGGCACCAGTTCCTCAGGTATACCCTGGGTGGTGGTCCCACCGAGACCCCAGGAGGGACCACCACCCCACCACCGCCAGCCAGCCAGGAGCGCGCTGACTGTGCCCTAACCTAACCACCCAAAATAAGAGGGTTGGACGATCTGGCCCGCCAGGGTCAAGTCGGCATGGAAGTGCCCAACCGTTTCTGAAAATTTTTTACCTCAATTCGTCTCATTTCTCACTACTGCGGTGGGGTGGTTCAAATAGCCTCGGCTATCACCTCATTATGTCCGGTCGTGATGGTCAAGTGGATTAAGGCGTCTTGTACATACCAGTTGCGTTGCTCCTGGGAGTATGGGTTCGAGTCATTTCTGGGGTGTGAGTTTTCAGTTATATATATATATATATATATATATATATATATATATATATATATATATATATATATATATATATATATATATATGGCCTAACCTACCTAACCTAACTTTTTTGGCTCGCTAACCTAACCTAACCTATAAAGATAGATTAGGTTAGGTTAGGTAGGGTTGGTTACGGTCAGTCATATATCTACGTTATTTTTAACTCCAATAAAAAAAAAATTGACCTCATACATAATGAAATGGGTAGCTTTATCATTTCATAAGAAAAACATTAGAGAAAATATATTAATTCAGGAAAACTTGGCTTATTAGGCAAATCGGACCTTGCGTACTAGGCCGAGTACGACGTTCTGGCTACTAGGTGCAATATATATATATATATATATATATATATATATATATATATATATATATATATATATATATATATATATATATATATGTCGTACCTAGTAGCCAGAACGCACTTCTCAGCCTATTATGCAAGGCCCGATTTACCTAATAAGCCAAATTTTCCTGAATTAATATATTTTTTCTAATTTTTTCTTATGAAATGATAAAGCTACCCATTTCATTATGTATGAGATCATTTTTTTTTTATTGGAGTTAAAATTAACGTAGATATATGACCGAACCTAACCAACCCTACCTAACCTATCTTTATAGGTTAGGTTAGGTTAGGTAGCCGTAAAAGTTAGGTTAGGTTAAGTTAGGTAGGTTAGCTAGTCGAAAAACAATTAATTCATGAAAACTTGGCTTATTAGGCAAATCGGGCCTTGCATAGTAGGCTGACAAGTGCGTTCTGGCTACTAGGTACGACATATATATATATATATATATATATATATATATATATATATATATGCGGAAAATCCACAGAGAAATATGAAATGAGGTGAACGTTTCGGCTTCGTGAAAGCCTTTGTCAACACCAGACTGACTGAGGAGAAGGGAGAAGGGGGGAAGATATATAGGCCGACACCTGACCAACCCATCCCAAGGGTTGGTCAGGTGTAATTAACCAAAAACAGGTATAGCTTAGCTTAGAATGGTCAAAGAGGATTAAGCGGTCAGAGAATAAGGATGAAAGATTAAAGAAAAGCCTCATGAACACACAATATATGAATATACAAGTATAATGAGACATTGTAAGCCTCTCTATTAGAGTTGTTTCTTAAACTGTTGTGCAATATTATAACTTAAAAATGGATCAAGTTTGTACATTCCAGTACTAACATTAAGAAGATTTGGACACTGACTGATAAGAGCAGACTCAATCAAA
Organism: Procambarus clarkii; assembly: GCF_040958095.1. Lineage (NCBI taxonomy): Eukaryota > Metazoa > Arthropoda > Malacostraca > Decapoda > Cambaridae > Procambarus > Procambarus clarkii. Next base: position 7,611,133 of record NC_091210.1, on the reverse strand, counting down.
TTCCGTTCCACGAAATCCCCACAATTGGTAATGCTTTTTGTCCCATTCAAATTAATATTGTGATCGCATAAACTCGTATGTAGATACAATGCATTAGACGTTTGGGCAGTTCTAATACTATAAGCATGTTGTGACAACCGCAATTGTAAGGACTTTCCTGTTTGTCCAAGGTACACAGAATCACAATCATTGCAGGGAATCGAATACACACAACCTGCTGTATCAGGGGAGTTTTTTATTAAATTGGATTTGATCGTACTATTAGTGAACACCAAATTTATATTAAGTTTCTTAAAAATCAGAGACAATTTTTCAAGTCCACTCGCATAAGGTACCACCAATGAGTTAATAATTTTTGGTTTCGCCTTAGGGACGTGATTATAAAACGTACGCTTTGCTTGTACAAACGAGAAATCCAAAAACCTCTTAGGATATTGTAAACTCTTCCCAATTTCATATATTTTAGCAATCTCTTCATCAAAAAAACTCAGGGCTTTAGACTCAGGCTAAACTCAGGTACGACATATATATATATATATATATATATATATATATATATATATATATATATATATATATATATATATATATATATATATATATATATATATATATATATATATATATATATATATATATATATATATATATATATATATATATATATATATATATATATATATATATTTTATGCGGAAAATCCACAGAGAAATATGAAATGAGGTGAACGTTTCGGCTTTGTTAAAGCTTTTGTCAACACCAGACTGACTCACCAGTCAGTCTGGTGTTGACAAAGGCTTTAACAAAGCCGAAACGTTCACCTCATTTCATATTTCTCTGTGGATTTTCCGCATATATATATATATATATATATATATATATATATATATATATATATATATATATATATATATATATATATATATATATGTCGTACCTAGTAGCCAGAACGCACTTTACAGCCTACTATGCAAGGCCCGATTTGCCTAATAAGCCAAGTTTTCCTGAATTAATATATTTTCTCTAATTTTTTTCTTATGAAATGATAAAGCTACCCATTTCATTATGTATGTGGTCAATTTTTTTTTATTGGAGTTAAAATTAACGTAGATATATGACCGAACCTAACCAACCCTACCTAACCTAACCTAACCTATCTTTATAGGTTAGGTTACGTTAGGTAGCCGAAAAAGTTAGGTTAGGTTAGGTTAGGTAGGTTAGGTAGTCGGAAAACGATTAATTCAGGAAAACTTGGCTTATTAGGCAAATTGGGCCTTGCATAGTAGGCTGAGAAGTGCGTTCTGGCTACTAGGTACGACATATATATATATATATATATATATATGTCGTACCTAGTAGCCAGAACTCGCTTTTCAGCCTACAATGCAAGGCCCGATTTGCCTAATAAGCCAAGTTTTCATGAATTAATATATTTTCTCTCATTTTTTTCTTATGAAATGATAAAGCAGCCCATTTCATTATGTAAGAGGTCAATTTTTTTTATTGGAGTTAAAATTAACGAAGATATATGACCGAACCTAACCAACCCTACCTAACCTAACCTAACCTATCTTTATAGGTTAGGTTAGGTTAGGTAGCCGAAAAAGTTAGGTTAGGTTAGGTTAGGTAGGTTAGGTAGTCGAAAAGCAATTAATTCATGAAAACTTGGCTTATTAGGCAAATCGGGCCTTGCATAGTAGGCTCAGAAGTGAGTTCTGGCTACTAGGTACGACATATATATATATATATATATATATATATATATATATATATATATGTCGTACCTAGTAGCCAGAACTCACTTCTCAGCCTACTATTCAAGGCCCGATTTGCCTAATAAGCCAAGTTTTCCTGAATTAATATATTTACTATAATTTTTTTCTTATGAAATGATAAAGCAACCCTTTTCTCTATGTATGAGGTCAATTTTTTTTTATTGGAGTTAAAATTAACGTAGATATATGACCGAACCTAACCAACCCTACCTAACCTAAGCTAACCTATATTTATAGGTAAGGTTAGGTTAGGTAGCCAAAAAAAGCTAGGTTAGGTTAGGTTAGGTAGGTTAGGTAGACGAAAAAACATTAATTCATGAAAACTTGGCTTATTAGGCAAATCGGGCCTTGAATAGTAGGCTGAGAAGTGCGTTCTGGCTATTAGGTACGACATATATATATATATATATATATATATATATATATATATATATATATATATATATATATATATATATATATATATATATATATATATATATATATATATACGTCGTACCTAGTAGCCAGAACGCACTTCTCAGCCTACTATGCAAGGCCCGATTTGCCTAATAAGCCAAGTTTTCCTGAATTAATATATTTTCTCTAATTTTTTTCTTATGAAAAGATAAAGCTACCCATTTCATTATGTATGAGGTCAATTTTTTTTATTGGAGTTAAAATTAACGTAGATATATGACCGAACCTAACCAACCCTACCTAACCTAACCTAACCCATCTTTATAGGTTAGGTTAGGTTAGGTAGCCGAAAAAGTTAGGTTAGGTTAGGTTAGGTAGGTTAGGTAGTCGAAAAACAATTAATTCATGAAAACTTAGCTTATTAGGCAAATCGGGCCTTGCATAGTAGGCTGAGAAGTGCGTTGTGGCTACTAGGTACGACATATATATATATATATATATATATATATATATATATATATATATATATATATATATATATATATATATATATATATATATATACATATGTCGTACCTAGTAGTCAGGACGCACTGCTCGGCCTACTATGCAAGGCCTGATTTGCCTAATAGGCCGAGGGTTTTTCTTTATTTTCAATAAATTGTTTCCTATTGGTTTATTTTAAATATTATTATTATATTATATTAGGAACATAAATTATTGATTTAGTTATGTTTGTTTAGGTTAGGTTAAGATAGTTTAGATTATATAAGGTAGGGTTGGTTAGGTTAGGTCATATAGCTATGTTAGTTTTAACTCTAATGTAAACAATTTAACTTATAGGCGAGGAGGAAGGAGGAGGAGGGGGAGGAGGAAAGAGGAGGAGGAAGAGGGCGAGGAGGAAGGAGGGCAAAGTGGAAGGAGGAGGGGAAGGGCGAGGAGGAAGGAGGAGGAGGGCGAGGAGGAAGGAGGAAGACGGAGAGTAAAGAGGAGGGCAAGGAGGAAGGAGGAGGAGGAGGGCGAGGAGAAAGGGGAAAGCGAGGAGGAAGGAAGAGGAGGGCGAGGAAGAAGGAGTAGGACGAGGAGGAACGAGGAGGAAGGCGAGGTGGAAGGAGGAGGAAGGAGGAAGGAGGAGGAGGGCGAGGAGAAAGGAGGAGGGTGAGGAGGAAGGAGGGTGAGGGGGAAGGAGGAGTAAAGCGAGGAGGAAGGAGGAGGAGTGCGAGGAGAAAGGAGGAGGGTGAGGAGTAAGGAGGAGGGCAAGGAGGAGCGAAGAGGAAGGCGAGGAAGAGGTCGAGGAGGGCAGGGAGGAAGGAGGAGGAGGGCAAGGAGGATGAGGGCGAGGAGGGGGAAGGAGGTGCAAGGATGAGGGGCAAGAGAAGAGGAAGAGGAGGGGGAGGGGTAAGAGAAGGGGGTAAAGAGGGGGAGGGGTAAGAAAAGGGTGGATGAGGAGGAGGGAAGGATGGGGAAGAGAAGGAAGATGAAAATGAGGAGGAAGGGGAAAAGGAGGGGAATGGGTAAGAGAAGGGATGAGGAGGCGGAGAGGGGAGGGGTAAGAGAAGGGGGATGAGGAGGAATGGGAAGATGAGGGGGAAGAAGGGAGGGGAGAGAGAAGGGGATGAGGAGGAAGGAAAAGAGGAGGGGAAGAGGGGGGGTTAAGGGAAGAGGGACGAGGAGGAAGGGGAAGAGGAGGGGGAAGAAGGGAGGGGTAAGAGAAAGGGAAAGAGAATGGGGTAGGGGTAAGAGAAGGGGGATGAGGAGGGGGGAGGGGTAAGGGAAGGGGGATGAGGAGAAGAGGGAGGGGTAAGAGAAGGGGGGATGTGAAGGAAGGGAAAGAGGAGGGGGAAGAGGGGAGGAGGGATGAGAGGAAGGTGGGGAGGAGAAGATGGGGAGGGAGTGTAATGGGATCTGAGTGACGGCTGGGGCATGTACACTGTAGGCCTACAAAGGTGCCATGACGTGTTAGGCCGCTTGATTAAACAGGCATGTCTTGGTAGATATAATATGGTGTGCTCATCTTCATAAAATACAGCAAGAAAAATAAAGAATCAGATAATAATGTTTTAAATAACTTTATCTCTGAGTTTACTTCTGAATTAAATTAATATTATAAAGTGAACATGCAGGTTGGTGAGGCAGCGAAGGTTGTTGTGAGGGTCCCACCAGTACTGGAGGATCAGCCAGTACCCAGCTGACCTTCGTCCAGGTGGTGGGCCAGTGTTTATACCCGCGCGTAGTGACCATCACCCCTTCCCCCTGCTCTTCCCCTTCCTTCTCTTACCCCTCCCCTCTTCCCCTTCCTCCTCATCCCCCCTTCTCTTACCCCTCCCCTCTTCCTCCACCTCTTTCCTTTCCTCCACATCCCCATTCTCTTACCCCTTCCACCTCATCCCCTTCATTTCCCCTTCCCCTCTCCTCTTCTCCCTCCTCCTCATCCCCCATTCTCTTACCCCACCTTCTCCTTATACCCCTTCTCTTACCCCTCCCCTTCTCTTACCCCGCTTTTCTCCCTCCTCATCCTCCTTCTCTTACCCTCTCCTCTTTCCCCTCCTCTTTCCCTTCCTTCACATCCCCCCTTCTCTTACCCCTCCCCCCCCTCCTCATCCTCCTTCCCTTACCCCTCCCCCCCACCTCATCCCCCTTCACTTACCCCTACCCCATTCTCTTTTTCTTTCTCTTACCCCTCCTCTTTCCTTTCCTCCTCATCCCCATCTCTTTCCCCTCCTCTTCCTCGTCCTCCCCATTCCCCTTCTCTTACCCCTCTCCTCCCTCCTCCTCATCCACCCTTCTCTTACCCCTCCCCCTCCTCATCCTCCTTCTCTTACCCCTCCTCTTCCCTACACTCTCCCCCTCCTCTTCCCCTTCCTTTTCATTCCCCTTCTCTTACTCCTCCTCCTCCTCCTTCCCCCTCCCCCTCTTACCTGTACTACGCCTACCCCTGGTATTCTTCCCCCTCCTCTTCTCCTCAGTTACCTAATTCCACCCTTCCCCCCCCCCAGACGCCCTGCTCCTTCCCCCTCTTCCTCCTTCCTCCTCTTTCTCATCCTCCTTCCTCCTCAGCCTCGACCTCCTCCTTCCTATTCGCCCTCCTTCTCCTTCCTCCTCGCCCTCCTCCTACTCCATCCTAATCGCCCTTCTCCTTCCTTCTCATCGCCCTCCTCCACCTCCTTCCTCCCTCTTCGCACTCCTTCTCCTCCCTCCTCGCACTTTTCCTCCTTCCTCCTCGGCCTCCTCCTCCTTCCTCCTCGCCCTCCTCCTTCCTCTTCGCCCTCCTCCTCCTTCCTCCTCGCCCTCCTCGCCCTCCTCCACCTCCTTCCTCCTAGTCCTCCTCCTTGCTCCTTGTTCCTTGCTCTCCTCCTCCTTTCTCCTTGCCTTCCTCCTTCCTCCTCGCCTTCCTCCTCCTCCTCCTTCCTCCTCGCCCTCCTCCTCTTTCCACCTCGCCTTCCTCTTCATCTTACTCCTTCTTCCTCGCCCTCCTCCTTCCTCCTCGCCCTTCTCCTTCCTCCTCTGCCTCCTCCTTCCTCCTCGGCCTCCTCCTTCCTCCTCCCTCCTCGCACTCCTCATCCTTCCTCCTCGGCCTTCTCCTTCCTCCTCGCCCTCCTTCTTCCTCCTTCCTCGCTCTCCTCCTCCTCCTTCCACCTTGCACTCCTTCCTCCTCGCTCTCCTCCTCGGCCTCCGCCTCCTTCTTCCTCGGCCTCCTCCTTCCTCCTCGCCCTCCTCCTTCCTCTTCGCCCTCCTCCTTCCTCCTCACCCTCTTTTTTCATCCTTATTCCTCCTCGCCCTCCTCCTCCTTCCTCCTCTGCCTCGACCTCTACCTCTTCCCCTTCTTCCTCCTCGAGCTCCTCCATCTTCTACTCTTCCTCCTCGACATCCTGCTTTCTCCACGACCTCTTCCTTACTCCTCGGCCTGCTCCTTCCTCCTCGCCCTCTTCCTCCTCGCTCTCCTCCCTCCTCCTCGCCCTCCTCTTTCCTCCTTCTCCTTCCTCCTCTACTTCATCCTCATTCTTCCTCTGCCTCGACCTCCACCCCCTCTTCCTCCTCCTCGAGTTCGTCCATCTTCTACTCTTCCTCCTCGACATCCTGCTTTCTCCTCCACCTCATCCTCCTTCCTCCTCGCCCTCCTCCTCCCTCTTTGCCCTCCTCCTCCTCCTTTCTCTTCGCCCTTCTCCTCCTTCCTCCTCGCCCTCCTCCTCCTTCCTCCTCGCCTTCCTCCTCCTTGCTCCTCGCCCTCCTCCTCCTCCTTCCTCCTTGCCCTCCTCCTCGCCCTCATACTTCCTCCTTGCTGGTGGTGCTGCTTCTTTTAGGGAATCGCAGAAAATTATCAAATACAGAGGTCTGGCACACTGCTACAGCTTTGTTCGTGAGGAAAATGTGCATTGAAGTTCCTGAAGGAATTGGGGGACAAATTGATCAGCGCTACAAAAGATCAGAGAGCAAAAACTTTCTAGTTCCAGCGCCTCAGTGTTGCGATTCAGAGGGGAAATGCCTGTTGCGTCTTGGGCATTAGTCCAACTTCAGAGGAATTCGAAGAAGTGTTTGACTTGAAACAATGATCGAACCCGTCTGTGACATTCATCAATGTTTCCCATTGTCGTGTTTTTCAAGAGATCCATAACCTTTAAGCACTTTTTGTATTATTTTTGTATCAACCCATGTATATCTTGTAACCATCAAATACATAATAAAGCACAAAAAAGGAAGGGGGTGGTAGGAGAAAAGCACACATAAACTGTATTGGAGGGGGTCTAAACATTCTCTCTAATGCGTTATGCGTGGTTTCCTCTGAGGCTATGGGTCCCCCTTCTTCCAGCCAGAGGTGGTACTCCCTCTGGTACACATATATATATATGGCCTATTAGTACATATTAGTTAGGTTAGGTTAACCTAACCTAACTAGATTAAGGTTAACAACTAACCTAAACTAAGGCAATAATTTATGTTCTTAATATAATAAAATAATAATAATTCAAATAAACTAATTGGAAACAATTTTTGGAAAATAAAGAAAATCACTCGGTCTATTAGGCAAATCGAGCCTTGCATAGTAGGCCAAGAAGTGCATTCTGGTACTAGGTACGACATATATATAAATATATATATATATATAAATATATATATATATATATATATATGTCGTACCTAGTAGCCAGAATGCACTTCTCAGCCTACTATGCAGCGCCCGATTTGCCTAATAAGCCAAGTTTTCATGAATAAATTGTTTTTCGACTACCTAACCTAACCTAACCTAACTTTTTCGGCTACCTAACCTAACCTAACCTATAAAGTTAGGTTAGGTAGGGTTGGTTAGGTTCGGTCATATAACTACGTTAATTTTAACTCCAATAAAAAAAAATTGACCTCATACATAATGAAATGCGTAGCTTTATCATTTCATAAGAAAAAAATTAGAGAAAATATATTAATTCATGAAAACTTGGCTAATTAGGCAAATCGGGCTTTGCATAGTAGGCCGAGAAGTGCGTTCTGGCTACTAGGTACGACATATATATATATATATATATATATATATATATATATATATATATATATATATATATATATATATATATATACATATATGGTAACAGCACCTCACGCGGGGGATTTTTTATTGGCTGTGCCCAATGCAGCCCTGGGAATTCGCCTCAGTCATGACGCTCTCCGCATTGGAGTTGCCCTTCGCCATGCCAGTAGTGAAATATGTGACTACGGCGACGCGCACCAGCTGCCCCAGGTGGCACTCTTGAGTGCCATCTGAGCAGGTGAGGCGCGACGTCGTAGTCGCAGCGTGTCGTCGTCGTCACATGGGGTTTTTGGGGATTTTCCCGGAAGTTTTGGCGCGTTTCGGACGCGTGTGAGGGTGTTGTGTTTGGGTATGTGGTCAGGAAAGAGGGGAGGTCATGTTGTTGGGTGCCAGGTGGCGCGCGACGTCGTAGTCGCAGCGCGTCGTCGTCGTCACACAGGGTTTTTGGGGAATTTCCCGGAAGTTTGGCGCGTGTCGGAGGCAGCCCTGAGTGGCGGGTGAGCAGGTGTACGCATCGCTCTAGACACAAAGGGAATTTCTGGGAAGACGTATGAAAATACAAGGATAAGAGTGTAATATGAGGAAGGAGATTGTCATAGACTTAATGATAATAGTTTGATGATCGTGAGTAGAGGATGTTTGGGGAGGGGGGAGGGAGAGGAGAACCCCCATACCTGGGAGCGCGTCGCTCCAGTCCTCAGGGGTTAAGGTACGTGGTCAGGAAAGATTGGAGTTCTTGTTGTGTGAGAGTAAGTGGTGGAGTAAGAGGAAGGAGTGAAATGAATATGTGTGTTTAGCAAGTGATAGAGTAAGAAAATAGAAGGAAGATGGAGGAAGGAGTAAAAGAGTTGATCGTGAGTTAGTGTGCAGATGAGAGGAGAAGGCAGCACAGCCTGTTATGTTGTTTTGGGATGGGAGCTGGATGGAGTTTCCCCTCGTCGGGAGAGAGTGCTCTGGGCCATTATGTGGTTAGACAAACCCATTGACTCCCCTACAGGAAGGTCTTAAGTGATGTTTGTAAGAAATGCATGCAAAAGACACGGGACTGCACCTGGCTTTTTCTGTGTTCGGGTCAAGAAAGAGTGAAGTCACTCTCGTTGTGAGACTGCAGCGGGCCATTATGTGGTTAGACAAACCATTAACGTCCCCTACAGGAAGTGCTAAGTGTGTGTGTGAGGATGAGGGCAAAGTCTCCTGCAGGAGGGAGTGTACCATTACCTAAAGCGTTTTTCAATGTCGCGACGGGGTAAGCGTACTGGTCGCAGGTTGGAGCCTGACTGATCATCTTTCCAACTAGTCTGGGTATTTCTCCTACGACACCGGAAGTGGTGGGACACCCATTACCATTGCGTTTCGCCAGGGCCTGCGACTCTCTCTCTATCTGTCTCTGTCTCCCTGTCTCTCTCTCTCTATCTGTCTCAGTCTCTCTGTCTCCATGTCTCTCTCTCTCTCTCTCTCTCTCTCCAGATCATTTAATAGTTGGGGAAAGTAACATCATTTTCCTTTCTCCTGCTGCCGCTGTTCACATATCTTTCTCCATTTCACTTAGACTGACTGACAGCGCATCAGAGGATGACCACCATGTCAATTTTCAAGCCCGCCATCACTCACACCCTTACATCCTTGTAAGGTAACACGACCAATATGCCAACTTCGTTCTTTACCCAATATCATTAATGTAACGTGGAGAATATACTGTTACGAACCCGGATCCAGCGTCCGAGCAAGGAGCAGTAACAACTACGCCATCTGTGGGTCAGCTCCCGAAACCCCCGCCAAACGAACGACGACACCGGATGAGGACGGCGAATATCGGCCACAAGGGCCAGTTTCCAGTCCTGTGCAGCTCACAACACAGCCGCTCCTGACCTCTGGTGAGGTGGTGCTCCGACGACAGCGCCATCTATGGACTGGATACGTCAGGTGTTTGCGCCCGAACCCGTAAGTGAGGTGGTTTAGTGTCCCAGTTATTGATGACGTGTCTGTTTACAGAGCCGACCTGGGACCACTGTGATGGAAGTGGAGTCAGTCTACCCGAGGCAGCCAGTCTCCATACTGTGAAGTTTGCTGCAGCTGTTGTGACGTCGTCCCCCCGGAAGAACACTGTGGTGTGTTAGCCTGCCATTGGAGTGGCAGTGAAAGGATTTACCCGGGACCGACTGTTGGAGACGATCATCCACTGGGGTATTGAGGACAGGAGGGTGATTTGTGATATCACACGAGACTCCTGTCTAGGGCATACCCCTTATATCGTTCGTGGAGTGGCCGTACCAGCCTTGGTGGCTCAGTACCTGCCAGCAGACCAGCTGGACGTGTGGTTGACGGCCTCCACGACGGTGCCCCCAGTGGACCTGCGTTTTGGCTGACCTGTGGCCCGGGTAGGCTCGGCATTCTCAGAGGACACGTCGTGAGGCCACGAAGAAAGCACCAAGGACTCTGCACCAAGCGGTGTGGCACCAGCGTCTTCAGCAGAAGACCACGATGAAGGATTAATCCCCTTGTATAGTGTTAATACCCTCCCCCTGTGCACGTTTGATTTTTATATATTTAATAGGTGATGGTAATAATTATAATATTAAGTTCTTAGCTTTCTTTCCCTACTCCCTTTAAGTTAATTGCGTCACGGATCTCATCCCTTGATAGCCAATACTGGCTTGGGAACGGATACATATATCTTCCTCTAACAACATCAGAGTAAGGACCCCGTTGCGTCCTGAGAGGGTCGTAACATATACCAACTTCATTCGTTCTTTGCCCAAATAACATTTTAAGAGTAACGATCTGTCTCTCTGTCTGTCTCTGTCTCTGTCCGTCTCGCTCAGTCTCTCTCTCTCTCTCTCTCTCTCTCTCTCTCTCTCTCTCTCTCTCTCTCTCTCTCTCTCTCTCTCTCTCTCTCTCTCTCTCTCTCTCTCTCTCTCTCTCTCTCTCTCTCTCTCTCTCTCTCTCTCTCTCTCTCTCTCTCTCTCTCTCTCTCTCTCTCTGTCTCTCTGTCTCTCTGTCTCTCTGTCTCTCTCTCTCCCTCTCTCTCTCCTTCGTATTGTTCATTCATTCATAGTTCCTTTCATTAAAACTATTTCAATTTTACTTATATGAACAAAGCCATCTACAGCTCTTGTCCCCGGCTTAGTTCATTTGTACAAGATCGTTAGTAATAGATCAATTTTTTCCGAAATTTAAAGCAGTCATACTTCAAAGTTAGTAAATAATATCAAGTCAGTTACTGAGCTCTAGCTCTCTCGTATATTTGTAAATAACCCAGCAATTTCACTGTAATTTCTACCCTCTGTATTACAGAGTAAATATGATGTAAACAATTATAAAACTCTAGCTCCTGTCCTCTGTCCAAGTCCTCTCCTATAAATTTATTACTATCAGTCCAATTCTCCTGAGATTTGAACACCAACTACATTTTCAGTCATAGTAAATAAAAACCGGTTCAGTTATCAAGTTTCAACTCTTGCCCCCTCAGCTTAGTTCATTTTTTTTGTACAAGTTCTTTATTTTCCAACTAATTCACCTTGAGATTTAAGATCGCTTTATTTCTAACGTAGCAAAATTAATCTGGACATTAACCAAGCTCCATTTCCTCAGTCTTAGATCATCGAACATAATTATATCCGTTCAAACCCCTCTCCAGCCTAACTGTTTATCAGAGTAAACACCTTCCATAGCGTGAGTTTACACGTAACATCAACCATTAGTAATCCTTCGATCCAACAGGAAAAACAGAGACTCATGTTAACATAATAGGTGAAAAAAAAGTTAATCTTTCTCTTAACACGTTTTATTCAATGACTGGTAGACACATACATATTTATCTTGGTAAAAACAAACATATTAACTGTCAGACAGACAGACAGACGGACATAGGTGAAAAAAAGTTAATCTTTCTCTTAACACGTTTTTATTCAATGACTGGTAGACACATACATATTTATCTTGGTAAAAACAAAACATATTAACTGTCAGACAGACAGACAGACAGACAGACAGACAGACAGACAGACGGACGGACATAGGTGAAAAAAAGTTAATCTTTCTCTTAACACGTTTTTTATTCAATGACTGGTATACACATACATATTTATCTTGGTAAAAACAAAACAAAACATATTAACTGTCAGACAGACAGACAGACAGACAGACATAACACACAGCTTAAAGCAGTTATCAGTGGAGTTTCAAAAGTTTTTTTTTTTTTTTTTTCAACTATTATGAGCTGTTTTCCATGTTTTTTTAACACCATGGCTAAGTGAGCCAGAGCTGTGTAGTAGTGGACCTCCCATTCAAGCTTTTCACCCGGATTCAAGTCATCACTGTCAATCATTCCCAAACCATAAGGAATTTTAACGCGCTTGATTGTATTATGACGCTTAGTCATGCTTAAAATTTGATTAATGCATAGTTTAAAGCTCCATCGTCTCTTGATCTTAGTATCATTGCGGAGTCCCTCCATTATAGAATCTCTATCCTCCCCACACTGCTCTAATAGAATTTTTTGGTTAACAGCATTATTTTCTATTGGTGGTCCTGCGCTATATCTAGTCACAATAGCTATAACATGTGGTAAACTTTCTGGTAAGGGGGAAGGAGAAAAGACAGCTCCTCCCACTTTAACGCGATCAGCCACCACCACATAGTTAGTTAATGGTTGGATCGCTCGCTGTAGTCGTGTATAAGGATACATTTCCCAGATCTCGCAAGACATTCCTCCTGAATGGGTGTGAATTGAAGGAATATCATACACTATACAGTCACCAGGTTGAATCTCATCCATTGCCAGATAATCACCTTCTACTTTGCAGTCTTTAAGACTGGTTAGTTTATGGAGCATGTACCTTGAACACATCTTGACAGTTATTAAACGCAAGTTTGCGGGGGTAAGAATTATATACAGTATAGAGTTATCAGTTACTCTTTTCATTCCTCTATCACATCTATAAACACACTCAACTGTTTGTTAAAGCGGGAAGATAAACACAGAGTATAATATTATTTTTTTATTATTTTTAATTGCAAGCATGGAAAATGGTAACAATAGTAAATAAATAAAGTCAATAGTTTATATATATATATTTCTAGTCAACTGTTAAATCTATCACTTCGATGTCTCCTGTGAGATCTATTATAGGCACGGCTTTGCAATGAGGTTTTGTAGTTTCACCTCCAGCTTCATCTGCGTTCAAGTTGTTGTTCTTCATCCGATGATAGGCAGAGGCAACTCCTTCACTTAACTTATGTGTAAGCACACCGTGTGTAGGCAATGCTACAGGGATTGCATTGCTTGCAGAGTCAACCATCACAAATTTCAACCCGCGACGATGATAATACCGCTCCAACTTCATCATTATGGGTAGATATTTCTGCCTCCACACTTCTTGATTGTAGCTCTTCCAGTACTGACCACAGCCCATCCCAAGTCCAAAAGGGAAAATTATGCGGTTAATTTTATATTCTTCTTCTCTTGTTAAGATGATTGCAAAGGCCTTACGCAGAGATTTTGTAAACCAATAGCGACGCATTTCTTCTGTATCCAACTGTAAGCCTCTGTAGTAGTGCGGGTCGACAGCATATAACGACTCGATTTCCTTCATCGTCATGTTCAGGGGTTTAGATGATTTCCCTCCGGCGTGATGAGTTATTAATCCGATGAGATGAGGTAGATGCGGGTCATCACCAATTCGGTTGTTGAATTGAGGGGGTTCACCATAGACAATCTCTCCAGGCAGGGCTCGGTCTCTTCTCTCTGCACGATTTTTGTAGGGTAGTTTGCTCCGATGAATGCGAGCATAGGGAAAACGAGTCCATAATTCTTCAACAATCCCACTTGTCATCACACTACAGGCGTCCATATCATAGATGATGCAGTCGGAGTAAGAATACTCCGAAAAAGATGAAATGCTGCCAGCTACAGTCGTCAACATCTTATCTGATGAGTGGAGTAGAGGAAGTGAGTTGGAGAGGAGCGAGCATCCGCCCCTTTATACGGCCGTGCGAAGGTTACTGGGTTTCCTGTTTTGTTTCGTTCCTGTTTCCTTGGGGCGAACTAAAATCACTTTGACGTTATAAGGGTTTAATCTCCCCTGCATATTTTGAATAATGGGGAGGTGAGTACTTTCCCACTCTGCATCTTCACACCAACCTGACATATCCACACCCCAGGGAAGAATAACTTTCGTGATCTCCTCGGTATCTTCAATATACAATAAGAGTTCTTCTAATGATTTCGTCAAGTATAACATGCGGTTTTCTTTCGTATCAGCACGCAGCCCTTTAACCATAGAGTAATCTTTTGATTTACCAGCAATAGCTTGAGCAATATCATTTCTCTCAATAGGCTTCCCTAATCCATACTGCGTTGCTAGGGCTACTAGGCTTGGTCCTTGACTGTCTCTACTGATGTGAATGGATCCAGGTGTTGGACGGTCTTCTCTGATGCATCTCTTTAGATTATACAATTGCGTTCTGGCGTAAGCGGTGGCATGAGAATATTTATCAGCAATGTCCTGGGACATGCCGTAGGGAGAGCATGATATACAATTTACAGAGTAGGCAATGCAACACTCTCGATTGTTAAACTCCTCATCCGTCATGTATCCGTGATGAATTTCTACAGAGTTCATTTTGGCTATGGAGTTCATTTTTTTTTTCCCCAACGCGCTATAGATGAAACACAGGGGAGCGATGAGCGGGCCGTAATGAATTAGTGTGATCTACTCAACCCCTTTTATCCTCGTCGTGTGTGAGGCGAGTGCGCGCAGGCTCCCGGGAGAGTTTCCAATTAATGATTAACCATACTCCATAGTTTCATATTTTATATTATTTATTTATTATTTATTATTATTATTTAATAAATGCGATTATAGTACATTCTAGCAGTAAGATCTGTGTAATACTATATTCTCAACAATGAGGTTTTATATTAACTTCGCACCAAGCTGTGTTTTTTCTAAGTTGTGGAGAGTTTGGTAAATCCCTTCACTATAGAAATTAATCTAAGGTGTAACATATATATATATATATATATATATATATATATATATATATATATATATATATATATATATATATATATATAATATGCACTACTCCCAACCAAACATAGACCCGATAATATTCTACAAAACAAGAAGTCTTCCAAACTCCTTATCAAAACAGTTCCGAAGGAGAACCCTCTACAGCAGTCAATCGTTGCATACTTGTACACTTGCCCCCATGAAGGATGCACCCTTCAATCTAAGTACATAGGTAAGTCACCAACCAACCAACCTCTACAGCAGTCAATCGTTGCATACTTGTACACCTGCCCCCATGAAGGATGCAACCTTCAATCTAAGTACATAGGTAAGGCACCAACCAACCAAGCTGTGGAGGTGATTATCCCATAATCTTCAATCCCCGCCCCCCAGGAATCACATGAGACAGGCTCTTGTCATCACTCTAACAAGAGAAATGTTGAACAAGAATAACTGCATAATAGACAAAACCATGGATGTAAGAAGATTGTGAATTCTTGAGACAGTTCGCATAAGAATAGTTCAACTTACAATGATCACCCAAATCATGGAGTTGATTACTCTACACACCGTGAGAGTAGGGTCGAGACTCGAACATGACACCGCCGTCACAGAAGACAATATCCAACGATATATATATATATATATATATATATATATATATATATATATATATATATATATATATATATATATATATATATATATATATATATATATATATATATATATATATATATATATATATATATAACATATTTATCCCCCCCCAAAAAAAAACTCCCTCGAGCGGTGTTTAGTGCGAGTGCAAACTTTAATCCGCTACTGGATAGAAGAGATTAGATTTTTTTTGTTTTTCATTCCGTGCGATACCATCTATTTCATCTTTCCCAATACCTCTGCTTAAACTAATTGGGTTTACCTTTAAGCTTATACATAGATTTCTCAATGAATATGTAGCGATCTGCGTCACCCCATTCTCGAGGATAAATAGCCCGGAAACGGTCAAACCTTTACCACAATTTTGAGTGTTCGACCCAGCATGGATGTCTTTCGCAGCAAAACTTTCCGAAGCATGGAACGTTTGCGTTGTGAGCAGATGAGGTTAGACACCTTTGTGGGATGGCGTGTTGACTGGCTTCTGCCTCCGGATTTAGCCAGTGATGGATTCTACTTCACCAAATCCGTGGATTACTGCATATGCAGTTTCTGTTACGCCTTAATTGGAGGATGGGTGGAGGGTGAGGACACCCCCCGCAGTCGTCATGTAACTGCAGCCCCGCACTGTCCTTTCATCACCGGTAAACGTACTGAAAATGTCAGCATTGCGCTAAGCAACATGGTCTACGCCTATGGATTGAATTTCACCTATTCCGTCCTGCAACTGGAAAGAGATGGAAATTCAACCAACAGTTGTAAGTATCCATCACAATTATGTGTTATCTCATAGTCGCTGTGAATAACGTTGCTTGTATAGTCATTGTGAATAGCTTGATAATAAGATTGTGTGTGTGTGTGTGTGTGTGTTTATAGGAACGGTATGCGTATATATATATATATATATATATATATATATATATATATATATATATATATATATATATATATATATATATTATTAAATATGACCGAAAAAGTAAGATTAATAATTCTAACACGAATTTTCTCAATCTTTCGTACATTACGCTTCACTGTTGGAGGTAAATCAAAAATCAATTCTCCAAAATTCATTTTTATTTCTAGTCTGACGCGACACGGGCGCGTTTCGTAAAACTTATTACATTTTCAAAGACTTTAGTTCACAAATACACAACTGATTAGAACTTACGTATCTCCAATTTTATATCTACATTTGAGTGAGGTGGGAGGGGTGATGTGGCATTAACACAAGACAGAACAAGAGGGGATATTAATAGGGTATTAAAAGTATCAACACAAGACAGAACACAAACAAAGGGTATTGAATAGAAGTGTTTGTAGAAAGCCTATTGGTCCATATTTCTTGATGCTTCTATATTGGAGCGGAGTCTTGAGGTGGGTAGAATATAGTTGTGCAATAATTGGCTGTTGATTGCTGGTGTTGACATCTTGATGTGTAGTGCCTCGCAAACGTCAAGCCGCCTGCTATCGCTGTATCTATCGATGATTTCTGTGTTGTTTACTAGGATTTCTCTGGCGATGGTTTGGTTGTGGGAAGAGATTATATGTTCCTTAATGGAGCCCTGTTGCTTATGCATCGTTAAACGCCTAGAAAGAGATGTTGTTGTCTTGCCTATATACTGGGTTTTTTGGAGCTTACAGTCCCCAAGTGGGCATTTGAAGGCATAGACGACGTTAGTCTCTTTTAAAGCGTTCTGTTTTGTGTCTGGAGAGTTTCTCATGAGAAGGCTGGCTGTTTTTCTGGTTTTATAGTAAATCGTCAGTTGTATCCTCTGATTTTTGTCTGTAGGGATAACGTTTCTATTAACAATATCTTTCAGGACCCTTTCCTCCGTTTTATGAGCTGTGGAAAAGAAGTTCCTGTAAAATAGTCTAATAGGGGGTATAGGTGTTGTGTTAGTTGTCTCTTCAGAGGTTGCATGGATTTTCACTTTCCTTCTTATGATGTCTTCGATGAAACCATTGGAGAAGCCGTTATTGACTAGGACCTGCCTTACCCTGTCAATAACGGCTTCTCCAATGGTTTCATCGAAGACATCATAAGAAGGAAAGTGAAAAGCCATGCAACCTCTGAAGAGACAACTAACACAACACCTATACCCCCTATTAGACTATTTTACAGGAACTTCTTTTCCACAGCTCATAAAACGGAGGAAAGGGTCCTGAAAGATATTGTTAATAGAAACGTTATCCCTACAGACAAAAATCAGAGGATACAACTGACGATTTACTATAAAACCAGAAAAACAGCCAGCCTTCTCATGAGAAACTCTCCAGACACAAAACAGAACGCTTTAAAAGAGACTAACGTCGTCTATGCCTTCAAATGCCCACTTGGGGACTGTAAGCTCCAAAAAACCCAGTATATAGGCAAGACAACAACATCTCTTTCTAGGCGTTTAACGATGCATAAGCAACAGGGCTCCATTAAGGAACATATAATCTCTTCCCACAACCAAACCATCGCCAGAGAAATCCTAGTAAACAACACAGAAATCATCGATAGATACAGCGATAGCAGGCGGCTTGACGTTTGCGAGGCACTACACATCAAGAAGTCAACACCAGCAATCAACAGCCAATTATTGCACAACTATATTCTACCCACCTCAAGACTCCGCTCCAATATAGAAGCATCAAGAAATATGGACCAATAGGCTTTCTACAAACACTTCTATTCAATACCCATTGTTTGTGTTCTGTCTTGTGTTGATACTTTTAATACCCTATTAATATCCCCTCTTGTTCTGTCTTGTGTTAATGCCACATCACCCCTCCCACCTCACTCAAATGTAGATATAAAATTGGAGATACGTAAGTTCTAATCAGTTGTGTATTTGTGAACTAAAGTCTTTGAAAATGTAATAAGTTTTACGAAACGCGCCCGTGTCGCGTCAGACTAGAAATAAAAATGAATTTTGGAGAATTGATTTTTGATTTACCTCCAACAGTGAAGCGTAATGTACGAAAGATTGAGAAAATTCGTGTTAGAATTATTAATCTTACTTTTTCGGTCATATTTAATAATATATGTCTACAGGAAAGACTGCTACCAAAATATACTAATATATATATATATATATATATATATATATATATATATATATATATATATATATTATTATTATTATTATTTTAATAATTGTAGGTACTGTGGAATGGAGTGAGGAAAACTCTGGAATTCTACCATTCTCTATGCCCATTTACCCAGAGATGGCAGGGTATAAGTCTCGGTTGGCATCATTCGGCATCATCTGGCCTGATATGTGCGGACAGTCTCCGGCAGAATTATCTCGAGCTGGCTTTTTCTCTTGTGGTAAGTATTGGAAGATATTATTATTATTATTATTATTATTATTATTATTATTATTATTATTATTATTATTATTATTGATGTCTTAATGTAATCACACAAACCCACTCTGTTTGAGACGTGTTAGTATTTACTTTCACATTTATTATTTTCTCATTTTATATATATATATATATATATATATATATATATATATATATATATATATATATATATATATATATATATATATATATATATATATATAATATATATATATATATATATATATATATATATATATATATATATATATATATATATATATATATATATATATATATATATATATATATATATATAATATATATATATATATATATATATATATATATATATATATATATATATATATATATATATATAAGCCTATACTTGCATAAACCACAAGTGAAGATAAACAATCTTTGGACAACACCCACCAGTGGGACTCGAACCCAGAAAGCACAACTACCTTCCAGTAGCTGGCATAACTAGTATGCTTTAACCCACTACGCCATCAGACCTTACAAAAGAAGTAGATAGTTCGAGATATATATATCTCAAACATCTCTACCTCCCGAAGGCACCAGATGAGTGAGGGGTCAGTCTGCAATTTTCGTCAAGCCACTGTCAATGTGAGAGAACTCGTGTCCAGCTTATAAGCCTATACTTGCATAAACCACAAGTGAAGATAAACAATCTTTGGACAACACCCACCAGTGGGACTCGAACCCAGAAAGCACAACTACCTTCCAGTAGCTGGCATAACTAGTATGCTTTAACCCACTACGCCATCAGACCTTACAAAAGAAGTAGATAGTTCGAGATATATATATCTCAAACATCTCTACCTCCCGAAGGCACCAGATGAGTGAGGGGTCAGTCTGCAATTTTCGTCAAGCCACTGTCAATGTGAGAGAACTCGTGTCCAGCTGATAAGCCTATACTTGCATAAACCACAAGTGAAGATAAACAATCTTTGGACAACACCCACCAGTGTTGTCCAGGCTTATAAGCTGGACACGAGTTCTCTCACATTGACAGTGGCTTGACGAAAATTGCAGACTGACCCCTCACTCATCTGGTGCCTTCGGGAGGTAGAGATGTTTGAGATATATATAGATCGGCGATAGCTTCTTGTTGGGTGTCCTGCCTCTAATTGTGGCTCCATGGTGGGTGTGGGGGCACATTCGTGAGTGAATTCGTAATTTCGTCAAGATGATAACCCCTGTTTCGGCTGCTTCTGGCTTACCTTTTCAGGCTCGTGGGGTGGGCGACCAAGCCCCCGAGTCGGTCCGTATTGGAAGACCGGGCTCTGTAGCCTCCGCTGCATTGGGCCCCGACCTTGCTCCTCCTTTGGCCTCTCTGACTCCTTCCCCTGGCTCCCCTCCCTCCTCTGTGGTTAGGTCGAGCCCCAAGCCCCCAGTGGTGACTACCTCGTCCCCTGGCGCGGCTCCTTCTCTAGTTGTAACTACTGCGCCTTTTAACCCCTCTCTCTCTGGGGGTTCTCACCGCCGTTCTCGTCACGGCCGCCCTCGCTCGATTCCTTCCAGTTCTGCTACCTATCAAGCCTTGTTTGGTCCCGCTTCGTGGGCCAAATATTTTGATCTCCTCCCTCTTGATTCTGCGCCTCCTGACGATTTCTCCCTTCATCGACATCTCATTGATTCCGTGGATGCCTCCATTACTTTTAACCCCACTCGTCTCGGTACGCGTGTCGTTGCTGCTCCTTCTCAGGATGCTGCTTCCCGCTTGGCTGCCTTATCCTGCCTTGGCGAGACCCCCGTTCGGGTCTCGAAGAACGCTCAATTGAATGCCAGTGTTGGCACTATTTTGCTCCCGCCCCATGTTGCAACCGGTGTTCGGGACCTGCGCGACTGCCACGACGATATTCGCCATATCCTCGCTGCCCAGGGCCATTCTATTCTCCAGGTGGACACATTTACTCGTCCCCCTCGTGGTAGTCGCCGTCAACCCCTCCGGGTTGTGAAGATTACCTTTGATGGTAGGACCCTTCCACCCTCTGTCATTCTTGCTGGTGCTAGGTGCTCTGTCCAGGAGTACATTCCTTCTCCTCGGCTCTGCAACAAGTGCTGGAGGTTTGGGCATGGTGCCCTCCGCTGCTCCGGGACTGTATCTCTCTGTCCTTTGTGTGGTGGCGAAGGTCACTCTAAGTCGGAGTGCACTTCTCCCCAGGCTCGTTGCCTCAACTGCGGTGAGGCCCATCCTACCTTCTCCCGTGCGTGTGTCCATTACAAGCTTGAGGCAGCCGTCCTCAACCTGAAGCACCGGGAGCGTTTATCTTTTCCTGAGGCGAGGCGCCAGGTTCGCCAGCTCCCGCCTTATGCTAATATCTCTTATGCTCGCGTGTTGCGCTCTTCCTCTCCACGTCCTTCCCGCCTTCCTCAGACTCACAACCGTTTCCGGGCCTTGGACCCTGATGCGCCCACTGCCCCCTCCTCCGTTCCTTTGGGTTCTCTCCCGAAGGATCCTCCTCCTGGTCCTCTGTCTGGGGTTCCCCTTCCTTCTACCCGGTCTGTCGTGTCTTCTGTGTCTTCTTCCTCGTCCCCCTCCGATCCTCCTTCCCATCTTCTTCCTCCATCTATTGGCTCTCCCCACCGCCTGTTGGTGCGGGCGGATGTCCATCGCTCTCCTAACGGTCGTCGTGTGTGCTCTCGTTCGGCTTCTCCTGTTGAGACACTGGAATCCGTTGCCCGGTACGTAGTTGCTGGGACACCGGTCTCTTTAAGTCAGAAGCGTAAGCCTGGCTCCTCTCCTTCCTCTTCCCCGGCGGGTAAGAAGGCTTCGCTTTCTTCCTCAGCTCCTCCTTCTGGCTCTGTTGCTCCTTCCCCTCCCGTTTCAGTGCTTGCGCCCCCTGTTCCTGCTATGGAGGTTTCTTTGGCCCCTGCTTCCTTTTCGGTTGCTGCTCTTGCTGGGGTGCGCTCCCCTCTTTCTACTCCCCCTCCTCCTGCTGCTGTCCTTGACGGCTCCTCTCCGTTGTCTCCTCCTCTTCCTCCTCCTCCTCCAGACCCTGCCAGCCCACCTCTGCTCTGTTCTCCCGTTTCCTTCCCTCCGTCTTTGCTCAGTTTACCCATGCCCCCTAACCCTGACTTTGCTGACCCTGATCCCGACCCTGATATTCTTTAACGTGCTCTGTTGCTCTTTCGCCTTTGTTTCTTCCTTGTTCTCTGTTTTTGTCCTTTCTCTTCTCGTCGTTGTCCATTCTTCAATAGAACGTTCGAGGTTATTACGCCAATTTCCTCGAACTCCAACTTCTGATTTCGCGGTTTTCGCCCCTTTGTGTCTGTCTCCAGGAGCCAATGCTTGGTGCTCGTCCTGGTCGTTTTCGTGGCTATTCCTTTCTCTCCCCCCCCCCAGCCATTGCTGGGGCTTCTAATTCTTCTGCTCTTTTGATTCGGGCTGATGTTCCCTTTGTTCCTTTACTTTTTCCTTCGCCTCTCCATTGTTCTGCTGCTCGTATCTTTGTGGGGAAATGGTACACAGTTTGTTCCATTTATCTCCCCCCGAGTGTCCCGCTCTCTCTTCCTGATTTGAAACACCTCCTGGACTCCTTGCCGGAGCCTGTGCTCCTACTGGGTGACTTCAATTGTCGTCATTCTCTTTGGGGTGACGTTCTGACGAATACCCAGGGTCGCCTCCTTGAGCCGTTTCTCCTCTCTTCTTCCCTGTCTCTTCTGAATTCTGGTGAGCCCACTCATTTGGACTCTCGGACTCGCAACCTTTCTTGTCTTGATCTTTCTCTCTGCTCTTCTTCTCTTTACTTAGATTTCACGTGGCAGGTTCTTGATGACCTCCATGGAAGTGATCATTTCCCCATCCTTGTTTCCTTTTTCTCTTTTCGCCCTTCCCTCTCTTTCCCTAGGTGGCAGTTTGCTAAGGCAGACTGGACCCTATTTACCCTCAGTGCTGCTCTCCCTGACCTCTCCCTTCTGCCTCTCTCTCGCGCTCTCCTCCTTTTTCATGACACTGTCTTCAACGCTGCCCTCCGCTCTATTCCTCGCTCTTCCTCTCGGGGTCCACGGAAGTGCGTTCCCTGGTGGAATGCGGACTGTGCTCGGGCTGTCCGCTGTAAGCGTGCAGCCTGGAAGAGGCACCGCCGTAGGCAGACGTCCGATTCTTTTCTTTTCTTTCGGAAAGCGAGTGCGGTGGCCCGTAGGGCCATCCGTACGGCTAAACGTGAATGTTGGGCATCTTATGTCTCGACAATTACGTCCGAGACCCCTCTGGCCCAGATCTGGAAGCGTATCCGCAAGATAGCGGGTAAGTTCGTTCCCGATGTTTCACCGGTCCTTCACCTCCGTGATACTCTTGTGGCTGACCCGTTGCAGGTCGCTTCCGAACTGGGTTCCCATTTTTCTTCTGTTAGCTCTGGTCTTCATCTTCCCCAATCTTTCCTTCTTCGTAAACCTGTCCTTGAGTCTCGTCCTTTAGATTTCTGCACTCATCTTCAGCTTCCCTATAATGATCCCTTCTCTCTCTCTGAACTTCGTTCTGCCCTGGCCCTCTGCGGTTCTACGGCGGCGGGCTCCGATGGTATTCATTATGAGATGCTTCGCCATCTCCCTCCGAGCACGTCTCAGTATTTACTGAGTCTGTATAATCGGATCTGGGAGTCGTCGTCAGTCCCTGCGGACTGGCTCGATGCCGTTGTCCTCCCTGTTCGCAAACCGGGGTCTCTGGGTACTTCCCCTAAGGACTTTCGCCCTATTGCTCTCACAAGTTGTGTCTGCAAACTCTTTGAACGTATGGTTAACGTTCGTCTGATGTGGTTCCTGGAACACCATCACCTCCTCTCCCCTTCTCAATTTGGTTTCCGCAAGTGCCGCAGCACGACAGATGTCCTGGTGAACTTGGAGGTCTATATTCGTACTGCTTTTGCTGCGAAGACCTCCGTTGTTGCCGTCCTTTTTGACCTAGAAAAGGCTTACGACACCACTTGGCGTTATCATATCCTATCTCAACTTCATTCTTTTGGCCTTCATGGTCATCTCCCTCTCTTTCTCCGCAGCTTCCTCTCTCGTCGTTCCTTTCGGGTGCGCCTTGGTACCGCTCTCTCTCCCTCTTTTCAGCAATACGAAGGTGTGCCCCAGGGTAGTGTTCTGAGCACTACTCTTTTTCTTGTTGCCCTCAATGGTCTTCTTTCCTCTCTTCCTTCTGGTGTCTTCTCCGCTCTCTATGTCGATGATCTTACCCTTTGTTGTCAGGGTGATGATTCGCCTCTCCTTCAACGCCAGCTTCAACTTGCAATTGATGCCGTGTCGTCTTGGGCCACAGGTCATGGCTTCAAGTTCTCTACTTCTAAGACTTGTGCCATGACTTTTACGCGGAAACGGGTTGTTCTTCGTCCCTCTTTGTCGCTTTATGGTCTTCCCCTTGAATACAAAGATTCCGCGAAGCTTTTGGGGTTATTCCTTGACACTCGTTTGTCTTGGTCTCCCCATATCTCTTACCTCCGTGTTGAGTGCTCTAAGGCCCTTACCCTCCTTCGGGTCTTGTCCCATACTTCTTGGGGGGCAGATAGGCGCGCACTCCTTGCTTTACATTCCTCTCTCGTCCTGTCTAAGCTCGATTATGGTTGCCCTGCTTACTCGTCTGCTTCTCCTTCTACTCTTTGCCGTCTTGATGCTTTGCACCATACTGGGTTGCGCCTCAGTTCTGGTGCCTTTCGTTCGACTCCCATCCTTAGCTTGTATGTTGACACTGGCTTCCTGTCTCTCCAGGACCGCCGTGATCGCTACTGTCTTCGCTATCTTGCGCGGTCCTTGCAACATCCTTCCTCTCGCCTCTGTCGTGCTTTAACTTTTACCCCTCCTGCGGTTCCTGTTCCTCTTCACCACCTCCCTCTTTCTGTCCGGTTATCTCGCCTACAGGATTCTCTTTCCGTTCGTATTTCTGATGTTTCTCCTCGTGTTGTTCCTTCTTTGCCCCGTGGAGGGTCCCTCTTCCGCGGTTTTGTACATCCTTGACTCGTATCACTAAAGCTTTTACCCCTCCTACGGTTCTAAAACGCCTTTTCCTCGAGCACTTTTCTTCTCACTCCCGCTCCGTTTCTGTCTTCACCGATGGGTCTAAGTCAGCGGACGGTGTTGGCTACTCTGTTGTTTTTCCTGATCGCACTTATATGTGTCGCTTGCCTCCGGAGACTAGCATCTTTACAGCGGAACTTTATGCTATTCTCTATGCTCTTCGTCTCCTGCTTTCTCGTTGTCAGTCTTCCTTTGTGGTTGTTGTTGACTCTCGTAGTGCCCTCATGGCTCTCGGGTGCTTTAATCCAGTTCATCCAGTAGTTGTCGAGATCCAGCATTGGCTGTTTCTCGTTCACAGTAAATTTAAGTCGGTTGAGTTTTGTTGGGTTCCCAGTCATATTGGCGTGTCTTTAAATGAGCGTGCGGATGCTGCCGCTAAGGAAGCTGTCCGCTCTTGTCCCATCTCTCGTAAAGGCATTCCGTATTCCGACTTTTACCTGGTTATCCATTCCTCAGTCCTTACCCGTTGGCAGGCTTCTTGGTTGTCTGTTACTGGTAACAAGCTCCGTACTCTTAAATGTTGTGTTTCCTCGTGGCCGTCCTCCTTCCACCGTAACCGGCGGTGGGAAACAGCTCTGGCGAGGTTGCGTATTGGCCATACTCGCTTAACCCATGGTCACTTGATGGAGCGCCGCCCTGCTCCTTATTGTCCTAGTTGCATTGTCCCTCTTACGGTCGTGCATGTCCTTCTTGAATGTCCTGACTTCCAGGACGAGCGTATGTCTTGCTTTCCGACCGCCCCTCGCGGTCACCTGTCCCTCGATAGAATTCTTGGTGACTCGGATACTTTTGATATCGTTCGCCTTATGCGTTTTTGTTCTCGTATTGGCATCCTTGGTGATATTTAGCGCCCTCTGATTATTTTGCGTATTTGATGGTGCTACATAGCCTTCCCGGTTTGGTGCCTTCTTTTGATAATTACTTACTTACTCCTCTACGAAGGATTCGAGTTGGAGACGATCTTAATAGATCCCGTTATATTGACACCACCACCAGTGATAGCGAGTGTGATAGTGAGGTAGAGCGTGAAATAATCGCTCCTCCCCCACCTAAACGTCAGATTAAACGAACGGATGTTCGTCAATCTATAGAAAAAAAAAGCTAGCAAAAATCTAAAATCTAAGTCTAAAGCCAGCAAAAACTTTTTGAAACTCCGCTGATAACTGCTTTAAGCTGTGTGTTATGTCTGTCTGTCTGTCTGTCTGTCTGTCTGTCTGTCTGACAGTTAATATGTTTTGTTTTGTTTTTACCAAGATAAATATGTATGTGTCTACCAGTCATTGAATAAAAACGAGTTAAGAGAAAGATTAACTTTTTTTCACCTATGTCCGTCTGTCTGTCTGTCTGTCTGTCTGTCTGTCTGTCTGACAGTTAATATGTTTTGTTTTTACCAAGATAAATATGTATGTGTCTACCAGTCATTGAATAAAAACGTGTTAAGAGAAAGATTAACTTTTTTTCACCTATGTCCGTCTGTCTGTCTGTCTGTCTGTCTGTCTGTCTGTCTGTCTGTCTGTCTGTCTGTCTGTCTGTCTGACAGTTAATATGTTTTGTTTTTACCAAGATAAATATGTATGTGTCTACCAGTCATTGAATAAAACGTGTTAAGAGAAAGATTAACTTTTTTTTCACCTATTATGTTAACATGAGTCTCTGTTTTTCCTGTTGGATCGAAGGATTACTAATGGTTGATGTTACGTGTAAACTCACGCTATGGAAGGTGTTTACTCTGATAAACAGTTAGGCTGGAGAGGGGTTTGAACGGATATAATTATGTTCGATGATCTAAGACTGAGGAAATGGAGCTTGGTTAATGTCCAGATTAATTTTGCTACGTTAGAAATAAAGCGATCTTAAATCTCAAGGTGAATTAGTTGGAAAATAAAGAACTTGTACAAAAAAATGAACTAAGCTGAGGGGGCAAGAGTTGAAACTTGATAACTGAACCGGTTTTTATTTACTATGACTGAAAATGTAGTTGGTGTTCAAATCTCAGGAGAATTGGACTGATAGTAATAAATTTATAGGAGAGGACTTGGACAGAGGACAGGAGCTAGAGTTTTATAATTGTTTACATCATATTTACTATGTAATACAGAGGGTAGAAATTACAGTGAAATTGCTGGGTTATTTACAAATATACGAGAGAGCTAGAGCTCAGTAACTGACTTGATATTATTTACTAACTTTGAAGTATGACTGCTTTAAATTTCGGAAAAAATTGATCTATTACTAACGATCTTGTACAAATGAACTAAGCCGGGGACAAGAGCTGGAGATGGCTTTGTTTATATAAGTAAAATTGAAATAGTTTTAATGAAAGGAACTATGAATGAATGAACAATACGAAGGAGAGAGAGGGAGAGAGATAGAGAGAGAGACAGGGAGACAGAGAGACAGAGAGAGAGAGAGAGAGAGAGAGAGAGAGAGAGAGAGAGAGAGAGAGAGAGAGAGAGAGAGAGAGAGAGAGAGAGAGAGAGAGAGAGAGAGAGAGAGAGAGAGAGAGAGAGAGAGAGAGAGAGAGAGAGAGAGAGAGAGAGAGAGAGAGAGACTGAGCGAGACAGGGACAGAGACAGACAGAGAGACAGATCGTTACTCTTAAAATGTTATTTGGGCAGAGAACGAATGAAGTTGGTATATTCTCCACGTTACATTAATGATATTGGGTAAAGAACGAAGTTGGCATATTGGTCGTGTTACCTTACAAGGATGTAAGGGTGAGAGTGAAGGCGGGCTTGAAAATTGACATGGTGGTCATCCTCTGATGCGCTGTCAGTCAGTCTAAGTGAAATGGAGAAAGATATGTGAACAGCGGCAGCAGGAGAAAGGAAAATGATGTTACTTTCCCCAACTATTAAATGATCTGGAGAGAGAGAGAGAGAGAGAGAGAGAGACATGGAGACAGAGAGACTGAGACAGATAGAGAGAGAGAGACAGGGAGACAGAGACAGATAGAGAGAGAGTCGCAGACCCTGGCGAAACGCAATGGTAATGGGTGTCCCACCACTTCCGGTGTCGTAGGAGAAATACCCAGACTAGTTGGAAAGATGATCAGTCAGGCTCCAACCTGCGACCAGTACGCTTACCCCGTCGCGACATTGAAAAACGCTTTAGGTAATGGTACACTCCCTCCTGCAGGAGACTTTGCCCTCATCCTCACACACACACTTAGCACTTCCTGTAGGGGACGTTAATGGTTTGTCTAACCACATAATGGCCCGCTGCAGTCTCACAACGAGAGTGACTTCACTCTTTCTTGACCCAAACACAGAAAAAGCTAGGTGCAGTCCCGTGTCTTTTCCATGCATTTCTTACAAACACCACTTAAGACCTTCCTGTAGGGGAGTCAATGGGTTTGTCTAACCACATAATGGCCCAGAGCACTCTCTCCCGACGAGGGGAAACTCCATCCAGCTCCCATCCCAAAACAACATAACAGGCTGTGCTGCCTTCTCCTCTCATCTGCACACTAACTCACGATCAACTCTTTTACTCCTTCCTCCATCTTCCTTCTATTTTCTTACTCTATCACTTGCTAAACACACATATTCATTTCACTCCTTCCTCTTACTCCACCACTTACTCTCACACAACAAGAACTCCAATCTTTCCTGACCACGTACCTTAACCCCTGAGGACTGGAGCGACGCGCTCCCAGGTATGGGGGTTCTCCTCTCCCTCCCCCCTCCCCAAACATCCTCTACTCACGATCATCAAACTATTATCATTAAGTCTATGACAATCTCCTTCCTCATATTACACTCTTATCCTTGTATTTTCATACGTCTTCCCAGAAATTCCCTTTGTGTCTAGAGCGATGCGTACACCTGCTCACCCGCCACTCAGGGCTGCCTCCGACACGCGCCAAACTTCCGGGAAATTCCCCAAAAACCCTGTGTGACGACGACGACGCGCTGCGACTACGACGTCGCGCGCCACCTGGCACCCAACAACATGACCTCCCCTCTTTCCTGACCACATACCCAAACACAACACCCTCACACGCGTCCGAAACGCGCCAAAACTTCCGGGAAAATCCCCCAAAACCCCATGTGACGACGACGACGCGCTGCGACTACGACGTCGCGCCTCACCTGCTCAGATGGCACTCAAGAGTGACACCTGGGGCAGCTGGTGCGCGTCGCCGTAGTCACATATTTCACTACTCATGCCGCCCCCATCCTCACCGAACATAGGTGCATCTGCAGAACTGCGATGGCAGACCAATATGGTCGTCATGGTCTGGTATGTCTTAAATCACAGGGTAAAATTGCAAGACATGAAGAAGTCAACGATATCATCAAGAGGAGCCTCGCCACAGCCCGCTGCCCAGCACAAAGAGAACCACACTTATCCAGACCTAACGACCCTCAGAAGCGCCCAGATGGGGTCACTTTGCTACTTTGGAAGGATGGTAAGCAAGTGGTGTGGGACTACACGTGCGCTGCCACACTAGCCAGTACCTACCTCCACTACAGGACACGTGAAAGTGGTGGTGCTGCTTCTTTCAGGGAATCGCAGAAAATTTTTAAATACAGAGGTCTAGCACACTGCTACAGCTTTGTTCCGATCGGCTCGGAGACCCCTCGGTTCGTGGGGAAAATGTGCATTGAAGATCATGAAGGAATTGGGGGACAAATTGATCAGCACTACAAAAGACCAGAGAGCAAAAAGTTTCTTGTTCCAGCGCCTCAGTGTTGCGATTCAGAGGTGAAATGCCAGCTGCGTCTTGGGCACTAGTCCAACTTCAGAGGAATTCGAAGAAGTGTTTGACTTGCAACAATGATCGAACCCGTCTGTGACATTCATCAATGTTTCCCATTGTCATGTTTTTCAAGAGATTCATAACCTTTAAGCACCTTTTTGTATTATTATTTTTGTATCAACCCATGTATATGATATATATATATATATATTTATATATATATATATATATATATATATATATATATATATATATATATATATATATATATATATATATATGTCGTACCTAGTAGCCAGAACGCACTTCTCGGCCTACTATGCAAGGCCCGATTTGCCTAATAAGCCAAGTTTTCCTGAATTAATATATTTTCTCTAATTTTTTTCTTATGAAATGATAAAGCTACCCATTTCATTATGTATGAGGTCATTTTTTTTTATTGGAGTTAAAATTAACGTAGATATATGACCGAACCTAACCAACCCTACCTAACCTAACCTAATCTATCTTTATTTTTTAGGTTCGGTTAGGTAGCCGAAAAAGCTAGGTTAGGTTAGGTTAGGTAGGTTAGGTAGTCGAAAAACAATTAATTCATGAAAACTTGGCTTATTAGGCAAATCGGGCCTTGCATAGTAGGCTGACAAGTGCGTTCTGGCTACTAGGTACGACATATATATATATATATATATATATATATATATATATATATATATATATATATATATATATATATACTGGATCACCACTACAATTTTGTCCCCATTCCTTCTGAGACACTCGGCGCCTGGGGTAAAAGTGATACCAGCTCATGTTATTCCTAGGGGCACCGGATTGAAGATGGCATTTCAAACGCCTCGTCAGCTTGGTCGACGTCATACGTATGTACTTAGATTGAAGGTTACATCCTTCGTGGGGGCAAGTGTACATGTATACAACGCTTGACTGCTGTAGAGGGTTCTCCGTCGGCTTCGGGCTGTTTTTGATAAGGAATTCGGAAGTCTTCTTGGTTTTGTAGAATATTATCAGGTTTATGTTTTGGTTAGGAGTAATGCTTTTTACTCCTTTACGGATTATTTCTTTCATTATTCTTTCCTCTTTTATATGTTCACTGTGCATAGTTGATTTGTAATATAATTTTATTGGAGGTATTGTGGTTTCTGTTCTAGGTTCTGAATTATACCAACGGTCCAAGTGTCTTCTTATAGCAGCGTTTATTTCCGCGTTGCTATATCCGTTGTTCACCAATACCTGAGTTACTCTTTCAAACTCTCTGCTCACGTTGCTCCATTCAGAGCAGTGGGTAAGCACTCGACGAATATAAGCATTGAGAACATTGGCTTTGTATCTTTGGGGGCACTCACTTCTACCGTTCAGGCATAATCCTATGTTGGTGGGCTTGGTATATACGTTGGTGCTTAAAAAGGTTCCTGTTTTTGTTATTAATACATCCAAGAATGACAGACTGTTATTTTCACTATTTTCATGTGTAAATCGGAGTACTGACTCTCTCTAGATGTCTTTTTAGGTCAATTAGTTCATCTGAGTCTTTTACTATTACGAATATGTCATCTACGTAACGGCAATATACAGTTGGTTTTTGTCTGCTTCTGAAGACCCTGTCTTCGATGGTTCCCATATAAAAATTAGCAAATAAAACTCGTAAGGGGGAGCCCATTGCTACTCCGTCTATTTGTAAATACATGTCTCCTTGTGGACTGATGAAAGGGGGGTCCTTTGTAAATGCTTCGAGAAGACTCTTCAAGTGTGACTCAGGTTAGTCTAATTTGGGGGTGCTCTCGTCTCTGTATACTCTGTCCAGTATCATTCCTATGGTTGTGTCGACTGGGACGTTGGTAAATAGGGATTCAACGTCCAGAGAAGCAATGATTCCATCGGGCTGGGTAGATTTGATCAATTCTATTAAATCTGCTGATGATTGTAGACTAAACTTACTTGGAGTGTATGGAGTTAGGAGTTCATTGAGTTTTTTTGCCAGGTGATAAGTTGGAGTTGGTATTTGGCTGATTATAGGGCGTCGGGGGTTACCTGGTTTATGCGTCTTAACATTGCCGTAGCCATATCCTAAGCCATAGTCGCCTTGAAGTTTATTGAAATGCACACTACCTTTCTTTGCGTTGATTGCTGTAATTGTTTTGTTTACTTTCCGCTTAAGGTCTTCCACAGGGTTCCTCGTGATTCGTTCATATTTGGAGTCGTCACTAAGGATGTCGCTAATTTTGTTTATGTATTCTTGGGTAGGAATCAATACATATGCTGCTGTTTTGTCGGCTTTTCTTATTGTTACGTCTTTCAGATTTTTTAGTTGTTTTGCTGCTCCTTTGAGTCGTGGGGTTAAGATTGCAGATGAATATGTTCCTCGTTTTTTTCCCCGCTTCTGCTAGTAGTTCAGCCTGAAGTGTGTCAGTAATGATGACTTTTTTGTTGTCTTTTAGCTTATGTATGTCGTCCAGAAGCATTTCGATTTCCAGGCGTTTTTGATGCATCTTTGGTTTAGATATGAATTGACAATTTAGACCCAGATTTAAGAGGTCACGTTGGTCCTGGGTAAGATCATAAGAAGTTAGGTCAATGTAGCCATCTTTAAGACGAGGGATCTTTAACTGTCCACCGTTTAGGGCTGTTAACTTACGGTGTGTCTTTGTTTCTACATGAGTTTTATGTTGTTGTTTCAGGTTAAATAGTTTACTGTTGATGATGTGTTTGTTTGTTTGCTTCTCTCTTCACTTGAGAATGAACCATGGAGGTTCGAAACGTTGTGTAAATTGTATAAATAAGTGTATTACATTCTATAGTAATTCACTTCTTTTCTTCACCTTAAAATTACGAAAATGAGTTTTGGAGAACTCCTATTTCAGCTACGCCCTGATGCTAAGAAAATAGTTAGAGGGATAGAAGCCCTAAACCAGAAAATAGTAAATATAGATTATGCGGTCATATTCAATGAAATATATATATATATATATATATAGAGAGAGAGAGAGAGAGAGAGAGAGAGAGAGAGAGAGAGAGAGAGAGAGAGAGAGAGAGAGAGAGAGAGAGAGAGAGAGAGAGAGAGAGAGAGAGAGAGAGAGAGAGAGAGAGAGGGTGGGAGAGAGAGAGGGAGAGAGAGAGAGAGAGAGAGAGAGAGAGAGAGAGAGAGAGAGAGAGAGAGAGAGAGAGAGAGAGAGAGAGAGAGAGAGAGAGAGAGAGAGAGAGAGAGAGAGAGAGAGAGAGAGGAGAGAGAGAGAGAGAGAGAGAGGGGGGGAGGGGGACGGACACGTGGTGAGCAAGGTCCTACACTTGAACCAATTTCAACGAGGATCACGATGCCTGAGCCACCCAAGACTTGACCTGTGTAGGTATGAATACCTGCTGAAGGCCCCGGGGGTGACAAGAAGAACCGTATCTCCTTCATTCCAACACTATGAACGTTGAAAGGTGCGTTGTCTAAGCTTTGTGTATGGCGAGGCAGGTACAGTGTATGGGTGAGGGTGAGGGGAGGGTCGCCGCCGTCTCAGTGCCGCCACCCACCAGCCCCCAAGGCGGGGTACAGGGGGAGTGATGGGGGAGGCTCTCGAGCTGCCTACAGTGATGTTAGTGGAAAGTTAGTGCGTTCATAAGCAAATCGGTGAGAGTGCAGGACAACCAACAATAACTCATCTGAGAACTACAAAATGAGAGCACAGATCACCAGGAAAATAGAGGAGGGCAATACCACAGGTGCCATCAGAATCATGACCAGCGATGACACTATTGCCTCCAGGAACGCCACGACAGCAGAGGCTCTTCAAGACAAACACCCACCCAGAGCCCCCGACAGCAGCAGGGATCCCCAGGAAAACAATGCTGGCATAGAACCCTTGACTGTTCGAGAATCTGAGGTGTACAAACCAGCCATGTCTTTCCCAACAGGTTCAGCAGGGGGCTTTACAGGCCTAAGACCCCAGCACATCAAACAAATGCTGAACCCGGTGCTTGGAGATGCTGCAAAGGACCTTCTAGTGGAACTTACCAGATTCTCCAACATGTGTTTGGCTGGCGGCATCCCTGAGGACATCAGGCCTGTCTTTTATGGAGCAGCACTCTGTGCTCTAAAGAAGAAGGATAGGGGTATCAGGCCCATTGCCGTTGGCAACACCCTCCGACGCCTTGTAGCTAAGGCTGCAGTGAGATCTATTAGCCAGGAAGCAGCCACCTTGCTGAAACCTCATCAGCTCAGGTTTGGGATTCCCCTAGGTTGTGAAGCTGCAGCACATGCAGCGCGGGCTTACATTGCTGATCTCCCGGACCAGAAGGCACTAGTAAAGCTTGACTTCAAAAATGCCTTCAATCAAGTCAGACGAGACGCTGTCCTCAGGGCTGTACACAACCATTTCCGTCCCCTTTACCCATTCATCCGATCGTGCTACAGTGGGGACTCTAAGCTTCTTTTCGGGGAGCATGAAATAAACTCCTGTGAAGGTGTCCAACAAGGTGACCCCTTAGCCCCCCTCCTTTTCTGCCTAGCTATCAAAGAGGTCACTGCTAGTCTGACAAGCGAGCTAAACATCTGGTACCTGGATGATGGCACTCTAGCTGGAACTCCGGAAACCATTTTGGAGGATATAAGGAAAATCCAGGAGCAGGGAGCAGCCTTAGGCCTCATTCTTAATGCATCCAAATGTGAAATAATCTCCCGCAACCCAGACATCACTGGGCAAATACAAAATGTTCTTCCAGACATTCTCGTTGTCGAGCCACCGGACTGCACTCTCCTGGGTGCCCCCATTGGCCCACGAGCAATCGAGGAGGTCCTGGCTGCAAAAATCACTGACCTAAAGAGAATGCTGGACAGGATTGACAAGATTGATGCCCATGATGCTCTCTTTCTCCTTACAAGATGCCTGTCTCTCCCTAAGTTGACCTACTTTCTGAGATGTTCTCCATCCTACAGCAGCCCTAAGTTAAATGTGTATGACACCCTTCTGAGGTCCATGCTGGTGAAAGTCCTGAAACTGCCATTGGACGACTCTCAGTGGGAGCAAGCAACCCTTCCTGTAAGACTCGGCGGCCTTGGTGTCCGCACAGCCTCCCAAATTGCTCTACCAGCCTTCCTTTCCTCCTCTCATGCATCGCACGACCTCGTCAGAGATATTTTACCTGCAACGCTGAGAGATTCAGCAGGAATACACGATCCTGCTTTCACTGAATGTTCAAATCAGTGGGATGTTCTTGCAGCCCCAGCCACCATTATAGAGCCAACAAAACAACACAAACAGTCCAGCTGGGACCACCCTCTGTGCTTCCGCAATGCAACCCATGCAGTCCGTATTGGTCTGCTTCCACCCTGTTGCAAATACACTTGTATTCAGTGTGAATACAGTAGCTGTATTCACACTGTAGAAGTAGTGGAAAAAGTAGCTGATGCCATGCTCAGCGCCGAAACATCAGACAAGGAGAAAGCCCGCCTCAGAGCAGTACGTGCCCCCCATGCAGGAGACTTCCTCCTGGCAGTACCCATGTCAGCAATGGGCACGCGCCTAGATCCAGAATCCCTTCGTGTAGCAGTGGCCCTCCGCCTTGGTGCCCCAATTCACACTGAATACAAGTGTATTTGCAACAGGGTGGAAGTAGACCAATACGGACTGCATGGGTTGCATTGCGGAAGCACAAAGGGCTGGCATGCAAGACACAGCGAGGTCAATGACATCATCAAGAGAAGCCTCGTCTCAGCTGGGTGCCCAGCGGAGAGAGAACCTCGCATCCTAGGGGTCCAAAACCCGGATTTCCCCGCACTTCGCCCTGATGGCATCACCATATACTCATGGAAGGAGGGTAGACAATTGGTGTGGGACTACACATGTGTATCCACCCTGGCTGACACCTATGTACACTTCGGAGCTGATCAAGCAGGTGGGGCGGCCAACCACAGGGAAACAGCAAAATCACTCAAGTACAGGCGACTGCAAGGTCAATACCTCTTTGTTCCCATAGCGTCTGAGACGCATGGCCCATGGGGCAAGAGTGCCTTGGGATTTCTCAAGGAATTGGGTTCTAAGCTCATTGACGTCACCAGAGACCCAAGGGCTTCCAGTTTTTTGTTTCAGCGTCTCAGTGTGGCGATCCAGAGGGGAAATGCTTGCTGCGTCCTCGGTTCCTTTCCAGAAGCGGAGGAGCTTCAAGAGATCCATAACCTTTAGGCATTTGTCTTGTATGTTTTGTAACCTTTAAATACACAATAAAGGAAAAAAAAAAGGAAGGGGGTGGTAGGAGAAAAGCACACAGAAACTGTATTGGAGGGGACCTACATTCCCTCCAATGCGTTATGTGTGGTTTCCTCCGAGGCTATGGGTCCCCCTTCTTCCAGCCAGAGGTGGTACTCCCTTCCTTTGTATTAAAAAAAAAAAAAAAAAATATATATATATATATATATATATATATATATATATATATATATATATATATATATATATATATATATATATATATATATATATATATATATATTGGTGTATACTGGCAGCAGGTTCTCTTTCAAACATGTTTCATTGAATATGACCGCATATTCTGTATTTATTATTTTCTGGTTTAGGGCTTCTATCCCTCTAACTATTTTCTTAGCATCAGGGCTTAATTGAAATAGGAGTTCTCCAAAACTCATTTTCGTACTTTTAAGGTGAAGAAAAGAAGTGATTTACTATAGAGTGTATTACACTTATTTGTATAATTTGCACGACGTTTCGAACCTCCATGGTTCATTCTCAAGTGAACAGATCTTACAATACTAGTTGATTTTATACCCGCATTAGGTCAGGTGATAATACAATGAAGGTGAAAACATGGGGGGATACATAAGGGATAAACATAGGGGCTGCAGAAGGCTTATTGGCCCATACGAGGCATCTCCTATCTAAACACAAAGATTAATCCAGTGTAATTGGCCTGTTATGTTGGACATTGTCTTCTGTGTTGGCATCGATATGTTCTTGTCTTGTCCTTACTCTCTAAGAAAATGCTAAGAAAATAGTTAGAGGGATAGAAGCCCTAAACCAGAAAATAATAAATACAGAATATGCGGTCATATTCAATGAAACATATATATATATATATATATATATATATATATATATATATATATATATATATATATATATATATATATATATATATATATATATATTTATATTTATATATATATATATAAGTATATATATATATATATATATATATATATATATATATATATATATATATACCGCATAAATATAAATATATATATATATATATATATATATATATATATATATATATATATATATATATATATATATATATATATGTATATATATATATATATATATATATATATATATATATATATATATATAAGAAAGACTGCTACCAATATATATATATATATATATATATATATATATATATATATATATATAAATATATATATATATATATATATATATATATATATATATATATATATATATATATATATTTATATATATATATATATATATAAATATATATATATATATATATATATATATATATATTTATATATATATATATATATATATATATATATATATATATATATATATATAAACAATATATCTAAATATATATATATATATATATATAAACAATTATATATATATTTATATATATATATATAAATATCATCAAATTTCATCAACAAATAATTGATGAAATTTGTTGATGAAATTAATACCCTATTAATGCCACCTCACCCCATCCACCTCACTCAAATGTAGATATAAACAAAAATCGGAGATGTGTAAGTTCTATTCAGTTGTGTATTTGTAAACTAAAGTCTTTGAAAATGTAATAAGTTTTACAAAACGCGCTCGTGTCGCGTCAGACTAGAAATAAAAATGAATTTTGGAGAATTGATTTTTGAATTACCTCCAACAGTGAAAAGAAATGTACGCAAGATTGAGAAAATTCGTGTTAGAATTATTAATCTTACTTTTTCGGTCATATTTAATAATAAATAAATATATATATATATATATATATATATATATATATATATATATATATATATATATATATATATATATTTATATATATATATATATATATATATATATATATATATATAAATATATATATATATATATATATATATATATTTATATATATATATATATATATATATATATATATATATATATATATATATATATATATATTTTGGTAGCAGTCTTTCTTGTAAACATATATTATTAAATATGACCGAAAAAGTAAGATTAATAATTCTAACACGAATTTTCTCAATATTTTTATGTTTCTTTTCACTGTTGATGGTAATTGAAAAATCAGTTCTTCAAAATTCATTTACATTTTTAGTCTGACGCGACACTTGAACGCGTTTCGTAATAACTTATTACATTTTCAAAGACTTTAGTTTACACAAACACAAATATACCCTCCAAACATTGAACTGAGTTCCACTATTCTCTAATTTAAACCTATCTTAACCTTTTATCTTATATACCTGCATTTGGGTGAGGCGATATGTTACAACAGGTTTGGATAAGGTGAAAACAAATTTTCAACACAAGACAGAACACGAAACAATGGGTGTAATATTGGGAAAGTTAAAGGGAAGAATGGAAGTAACTGCAAACGGCCTATTGGCCCATATTTCTTGATGCTTCTATATTGGTGCTGAGTCATGAAGTGGGTAGAATATAGTTGTGCATTAATTGGCTGTTGATTGCTGGTGTTGACTTCTTGATGTGTAGGACCTCGCAGATATCAAGCCGCCTGCTATCGCTGTATCTATCGACGATTTCTGTGTTTTTTGTTAAGACTTCTCTGGTGATGGTCTGGTTGTGGGAACCATACTGTCCCCCGTTGAGCTCGGGGGACAGTATGGTGCTTCTGTAGTTGCCTCGATTCTTTCCTCCTTCTTCAATAAGTTCTGCTTGTAAGGTGTCTTGGTGGTGACCTTTTTCATCACTTCTTATTTTGGTGGAAGAAGCAGCTAAGAGCGGCTCAAAGCGGCAGATAAGAGCCTTCGTGAGAACAAGGAGATAATTGTCAGGAGAGGTGACAAGTCGCCAATATGCGTCATTCTTAAAAAAGACGAATATCTGGCGAAAATGAACCTCATACTCTCTGACCAAACTAAATTCCAAAGGGTAACGAAGGACACTACAGCCGAATTGAAAGCAAAAGTCAACAAACTGATCGAAACTGTGAACGCCAAGAAATCCGGACTCCACCTGCCAAAGATTATTGGGGAATATAAACCTGGATATGCGTATGGAAATGTCAAGACACACAAGCCTGGAAACCCACTTCGGCCAATCATCAGCCAGATACCCACACCCACGTACAGACTGGCGAAGCGACTCAACGGCCTGCTGACTCCTTATGTCCCTTGCGCCTTCAGCCTGAAGTCTCCAAAGGAATTTGTTGACTTACTGCGGGGCACACGGGCCACAGGGATAAGAGCCTCATTGAACGTAGAATCACTGTTTACCAACGTACCTGTGGACGAGACAATCGGAATGATAGCCGACAGAGTGTATCGTGATCCAGCCTGTACTCCTCTTGACATACCAGAAAACATTCTGAGGAAACTACTCCAAGCTTGTACTAAAGAGGCACCCTTCTTGAGCCCGGATGGGCACATGTATAAGCAAGTAGATGGGGTCGCCATGGGTTCTCCCCTAGGTGTCCTGTTTGCAAACTTCTACAAGGGTACCATTGAGCAAAAAGTCTTAGTCGACATGAACTTGAAACCGGCCATATACTGCAGGTATGTTGACGACATTTTTACACAGGTACGTGATGTCAGACATCTGCAGGAGCTGAAGGAGGCATTTGAGCAGAGTTCCGTGCTGCGTTTCACTTACGAGATGGAAAAGGATGGGAAGCTGCCCTTTCTAGATGTAACAGTCATGAAAAGAGCGGAGGTTTCCACACTGCAGTCTACACTAAGGAAACGAACATAGGAATGTGCCTTAATGCCAACAGCGACTGCCCAGACAGGTACAAGAGGAGTGTTGTTAACACTTATGTCGACCGTGCTCTCAGCCACAGCTCAGAATGGAAGCAAGTCGACGAAGAACTCTGTAGGGTAAGGCAGGTCCTAGTCAACAACGGCTTCTCCAATGGTTTCGTCGAAGACATCATAAGAAGGAAAGTGAAACGCCATGCAACCTCTGAAGAGACAACTAACACAACACCTATACCCCCTATTAGACTATTTTACAGGAACTTCTTTTCCACAGCTCATAAAACGGAGGAAAGGGTCCTGAAAGATAT
This sequence comes from Procambarus clarkii, assembly GCF_040958095.1. Taxonomy (NCBI): domain Eukaryota; kingdom Metazoa; phylum Arthropoda; class Malacostraca; order Decapoda; family Cambaridae; genus Procambarus; species Procambarus clarkii. Next base: position 7,571,380 of record NC_091210.1, on the reverse strand, counting down.
TGTTAATAGAAACGTTATCCCTACAGACAAAAATCAGAGGATACAACTGACGATTTACTATAAAACCAGAAAAACGGCCAGCCTACTCATGAGAAACTCTCCAGACACAACACAGAAAGCTTTAAAAGAGACCAACGTCGTCTATGCCTTCAAATGCCCTCTTGGGGACTGTAAGCTCCAAAAAAAACAGTATATAGGCAAGACAACAACATCTCTTTCGAGGCGTTTAACGATGCATAAGCAACAGGGCTCCATTAAGGAACATATAATCTCTTCCCACAACCAAACCATCGCCAGAGAAATCCTAGTAAACAACACAGAAATCATCGATAGATACAGCGATAGCAGGCGGCTTGACGTCTGCGAGGCACTACACATCAAGAAGTCAACACCAGCAATCAACAGCCAATTAATGCACAACTGTATTCTACCCACCTCAAGACTCCGCTCCAATATAGAAGCATCAAGAAATATGGACCAATAGGCTTTCTACAATCACTTCCATTCAAATACCCATTGTTTCGTGTTCTGTCTTGTGTTTAGGATTTTAATACCCTATTAATACCACCTCACCCCATCCACCTCACTCAAATGTAGATATAAACAAATCGAAGATGTGTAAGTTCTATTCAGTTGTGTATGTGTAAACTAAAGTCTTTGAAAATGTAATAAGTTTTACGAAACGCGCTCAAGTGTCGCATCAGACTAGAAATAAAAATGAATTTTGGAGAATTGATTTTTGCATTACCACCAACAGTGAAAAGAAACGTACGGAAGAACGAGAAAATTCGTGTTAGAATTATTAATCTTACTTTTTCAGTCATATTTAATAATATATGTCTACAGGAAAGACTGCTACCAAAATATACTAATATATATATATATATATATATATATATATATATATATATATATATATATATATATATATATATATATATATATATATATATATATATATATATATATATATATATATATATATATATATATATATATGCGAACAAGCCTGAATGGTCCCCAGGACAATATGCAACTGATTTGGTAAAATGGTAATTTGGTAAAAAGGTGATTTGGTAAAATACTATGCCCAAGATTACTATCCGAGTGCCGGCGGTGGGGTGGTTCAAATAGCCTCGGCTATCACCTCATTTTGTCCGGTCGTGATGGTCAAGTGGATTAAAGCGTCTTGTACATACCAGTTGCGTTTGCTCCTGGGAGTATGGGTTCGAGTCACTTCTGGGGTGTGAGTTTTCAGTTGCATATTGTCCTGGGGACCATTCAGGCTTGTTCGCATTTGTGTTCCTCACGTGTGCCCCAAAGAATGAGGTGATTTGGTAAAATGCTATGCCCAAGATTACTATCCGAGTGCCGGCGGTGGGGTGGTTCAAATAGCCTCGGCTATCACCTCATTTTGTCCAGTCGTGATGGTCAAGTGGATTAAGGCGTCTTGTACATACCAGTTGCGTTTGCTCCTGGGAGTATGGGTTCGAGTCACTTCTGGGGTGTGAGTTTTCAGTTATATATATATATATATATATATATATATATATATATGTATATATATATATATATATATATATATATATATATATATATATATATATATATATATATAACTAACCTAACCTAACCTATAAAGATAGGTTAGGTTAGGTTAGGTAGGGTTGGTTAGGTTCGGTCATATATCTACTTTAATTTTATCTCTAAAAAAAAAAATTGACTTCATACGTAATGAAATGGGTAGCTTTATCATTTCATAAGAAAAAAATTTGAAAATATATTAATTCAGGAAAACTTGGCTTATTAGGCAAATCGGGCCTTGCATAGTAGGCTGAGAAGTGCGTTCTGGCTACTAGGTATACATATATATGTATACCTAGTAGCATATACATATACATATATATATATATATATATATATATATATATATATATATATATATATATATATATATATATATATATATATGTGTATATATATTTTAATCTCGAAGGGTGTACCACCTTTGGTGCAAGTGTAGGGACGAATAGCCTCGGTCGGAGAAGAAAATATTGAGTATTCAGAGAAGACCTTGTGGATCCTCACTGAACACTTTGATATTTTCTTCTCCTACCACCGCTATTCTTTTGGTATGTGTGTATATTTATCTAACTTTATTTGAAAATGTCATTACACAAAAAAAGTTACAATACTGATAATATCCAGGGTACAAGGCTGCTTGTCACAAGTTGAATAGCTCCTGCAGCTCCTCAGATGGCAGGCAGGAACCATGGATGCAGTGAGCATTTCCTCTCTGGATTGCCACACTAAGGCGCTGAAAAAGAAAACTGGCAGCTCTAGGGTCTCTAGTTGTTTCGATTAGCTTAGACCCCAACTCTTTCATAATGCTAGCAGCACTTTTACCCCAGGCACCAAGTGTCTCTGAGGCAATGGGGACAAAATTGTAGTGGTGCTCAAGGTATCTGTATTTACGTGACTTTGCCGCTTTCTGGTGAATGGCAGCTCCTCCTGCTTGTGTAGCACTGAAGTCAACATAGGTGTTGGCTAAAGTTGAAACGCAAGTGTAGTCCCACACCAACTGTCTACCATTTTTCCAGGGGTTCACCGTGATTCCATCTGGGCGACCGACAGGCTCATCAGAGTTGCGGGACATTAGGTAATGGGGCTCTCTCTCTGCTGGACAACTGGCTGTAGTAAGGCTTCTCCAAATAATGTCATTGACCTCGCCGTGTCTTGCAAGCCATCCTCCTGTCCTTTGGCAGAGAAGGCCATGCAGTCCGTACCTGTCGGACTCTGCCTCGCCACAAATACACCTGTATTCAGTGTGGATTGGGGCAGCGAGGCGGAGAGCCACGGCAATTCGGAGGGCCTGTGGTGTATGACGGGTGCCGGTTGCTGACATTGGGGTTGTTAATAGGAAATCACCTGCCTGGGAGCTGCTACATCTCTAAGTCGGGCAGTGTCATGTGTATATATATATATATATATGTATATATATATATATATATATATATATATATATATATATATATATATATATATATATATATATATATATATATATATATATATATATACACATCTTTAGAAACACTTTCCCACCAGGAGACTCGAACCCTAGCCAGCACAGAAGCCTTCCAGCAACTGGCATAACAGGTACGCCTTAACCCACTCCACCACCTGCTCAGACCCCTAAAAGAGATGGTAATTTCGGAGTATTTATACACTCCAAAGACCACCACCTCCCATGAGCACTAGAGCAAGTGAATGTCATTTTTACGTTTTTTCATCAAGTCCCTGTTAATATGGGAGAACACTGTGTCTATGCTGAAGGCACAACTCTCCTAAACACGAGAGTGAAGTATACAACTTTAGAAACACTTTCCCACCAGGAGACTCGAACCCTAGCCAGCACAGAAGCCTTCCAGCAACTGGCATAACAGGTACGCCTTAACCCACTCCACCACCTGCTCAGACCCCTATAAGAGATGGTAATTTCGGAGTATTTATACACTCCAAAGACCACCACCTCCCAAGAGCACTAGAGCGAGTGAGGGGTCATTTTTACGTTTTTTCAAGTCCCTGTAAATATGGGAGAACACTGTGTCTATGCTTAAAGCACAACTCTCCTAAACACGAGAGTGAAGTATACAACTTTAGAAACACTTTCCCACCAGGAGACTCAAACCCCAGCCAGCACAGAAGCCTTCCAGCAACTGGCATAACAGGTACGCCCTAACCGTATGCCTTAACAGGTGGTGAAGTGGGTTAAGGCGTACCTGTTATGCCAGTTGCTGGAAGGCTTCTGTGCTGGTTAGGGTTCGAGTCTCCTGGTGGGAAAGTGTTTCTAAAGTTGTATACTTCACTCTCGTGTTTAGGAGAGTTGTGCCTTATATATATATATATATTTATATATATATATATATATATATATATATATATATATATATATATATATATATATATATATATATCCGGAAAATTCACAGAGAAATATGAAATGAGGTGAACGTTTCGGCTTGTTAAAACCTTTGTCAACACCAGACTGACTAAGGAGAAGGGAGACGGGGGGAGGATATATAGGCCGACACCTGACCAACCCATCCCTAGGGAGGAATTAACCAAAAACAGGTATAGCTTAGCTTAGAATGGACAAAGAGGATTAAGCGGTCAGAGAATAAGTATGAAAGATTAAAGAAAAGCCTCATGAACACACAATATATGAATATACAATTATAATGAGACATTGTAAGCCTCTCTATCCGAGTTTTTTCTTAAACTGTTGTGCAATATTACAACTTAAAAATGGATCAAGTTTGTACATTCCAGTACTAACATTAAAAAGATTTGGACACTGGCTGATTAGAGCAGACTCAATCAAATTCTGTTCCACGAAATCCCAACAATTGGTAATGCTTTTTGCCCCATTCCAGTTAATATTGTGATCGCATAAACTCGTATGTAGATACAATGCATTAGACGTTTGGGCAGTTCTAATACTATAAGCATGTTGTGACAACCGCAATTGTAAGGACTTTCCGGTTTGTCCAAGGTACACAGAATCACAATCATTGCAGGGAATCGAATACACACAACCTGCTGTATCAGGGGAGTTTTTTTATTAAATTGGATTTGATCGTACTATTAGTGAACACCAAATTTATATAAAGTTTCTTAAAAATCAGAGACAATTTTTCAAGTCCACTCGCATAAGGTACCACCAATGAGTTAATAATTTTTGGTTTCGCCTTAGGGACGTGATTATAAAACGTACGCTTGGCTTGTTCAAACGAGAAATCCATAAACCTCTTAGGATATTGTAAACTCTTCCCAATTTCATATATTTTAGCAATCTCTTCATCAAAAAACTCAGGGCTGCAAACCCTCAAAGCTCGTAGAAACATTCCTGAAAATACTGCCTGTTTAACTTTACTATGATGATTAGAATAAAAATGAACATACGACCCCACGTTGGTAGGTTTCCTATACACATTAAATTTGAACTTTCTAGTGACTCTATGAATCATAATGTCCAAAAACGGAAGAGTACCATTCTCCTCAGTCTCACAAGTGAATTTTATTGAAGGTACCAAAGAATTGAGTTCATTAAGAAAAACTATCTGGTCTTTGTCGCACGGCCATAAGCACAAAATATCATCAACATACCTAAACCAAATTACATTACCCGGGATAATCCTGGATAAGATTTTTGTTTCAAAGAATTCCATATACAAATTGCTTAAAACTGGGGAAAGGGGATTGCCCATCGCCATACCAAATGTTTGTTTGAAAATTTTTCCATTAAAACTAAAATAATTGTCTTTTATACACAATTTGATAAGTTCCAATACTTTATTGGTCTGCAAGCTCAAATTATATTTAGGCAATTCCTCACGTAGAAATTCTAACAGATCATCAACAGGAACTTTAGGGAATAAAGAGGTCACATCGAAACTTATAAGTTTAAAATCAAAATGTAAATTCAGTGTGGATAGCTTATTAACTAAGTCCACATTGTTTGTCAAGTGTGAGTTGGAAATAGTACCAACTATAGGGGACAAAACTTTGACTAACCACTTAGAGAGTTTATAAGCCGCCGAACCAACTGAACGGCAAGAATCGGTCTTGCCGGATTATATGGCTTATGAGTTTTTATAAGACCATACATGTAAGGAAGAGAGGGGGATCGACTTGTTAGCCTAGATATCAACTCTTTATCGCCTTTACACACAGTTTTAAGAGTTTTGTTAAAATGTGCAATCACTTTTTCAGTAGGATCTCTGTTAACCAATAGATAAGTATCCCTGTCTTCCAGGAGTAACTCCATTTTTCGGATATAGTCATCTTTATTCATAATAAGTACTGCATTTGACTTATCAGCCTTAGTAATATGTAATGAACTATCTTTTTTGAGATTTTTGAACGCATGAACAAATCGACTTGGACAATTAGGAACAGAATTGTTAAGTAAAACGCCATATATCATACCTTTGCACACATTAAGATCTTCAACTGAGACATTGCTATACTTTTCAAGATTGCTGAAACCTTTGGCAATATCTACATAATTGACTATTCCGTTAGATGTGGCAAAGCTCAGGCCATATCCTAATGCAGTAATCGTGTCTTTAACAAGCTTTCTATCCGAGAGGTGTGTTTATTCCAGTCACTTTGTTGAATAAGTTTCTTTAATTTAAAATCAAGTTTAGTACTCACCTTTCTGCAGGCAGACCTCAAAGTAGTATAACAGTAATCCATCATACGACGGTTCCACTCAGGCGGAATGGCTTGGAGAAAAGCGTACTTACAGTTATTCACAACTTTAAAACATTCACGAACTTCAAATTTAAGTAAATCGATGTTTTTCATAAGCACTATGCGGGGTATCTCATCAAACAGCTGATCTGACAATTTAAGAACGCTGTTGGGTAATAATGAACGGGGAAGCACTTGTTCACTGAGGCATTTTCGAAGAAAACGAAGACAAATTTTTAAGGAATGAGATTTCACTAAAGCAGAACGAAGTTTAGTAACAAAAGGTTTAAGGGAAGGGTAGAGAGAGGAGAAGGCGAGAAACGGGCACGTTTCATTATTAGTGTTTTGTGATCATCAATTGCATATATATATATATATATATATATATATATATATATATATATATATATATATATATATATATATATATATATATATATATATATATATATGCGAACAAGCCTGAATGGTCCCCAGGACAATATGCAACTGAAAACTCACACCCCAGAAGTGACTCGAACCCATACTCCCAGGAGCAACGCAACTGGTATGTACAAGACGCCTTAATCCACTTGACCATCACGAACGGACATAATGAGGTGATAGCCGAGGCTATTTGAACCACCCCACCGCCGGCACTCGGATAGTAATCTTGGACATAGCATTTTACCAAATCACCTCATTCTTTGGGGCACACGTGAGGAACACAAATGCGAACAAGCGTGAATGGTCCCCAGGACAATATGCAACTGAAAACTCACACCCCAGAAGTGACTCGAACCCATACTCCCAGGAGCAACGCAACTGGTATGTACAAGACGCCTTAATCCACTTGACCATCACGACCGGACATAATGAGGTGATAGCCGAGGCTATTTGAACCACCCCACCGCCGGCACTCGGATAGTAATCTTGGGCATAGCATTTTACCAAATCACCTCATTCTCTGGGGCACACGTGAGGAACACAAATGCGAACAAGCCTGAATGGTCCCCAGGACAATATGCAACTGAAATGCAAAGAATGAGGTGATTTGGTAAAATGCTATGCCCAAGATTACTATCCGAGTGCCGGCGGTGGGGTGGTTCAAATAGCCTCGGCTATCACCTCATTATGTCCGGTCGTGATGGTCAAGTGGATTAAGGTGTCTTGTACATACCAGTTGCGTTGCTCCTGGGAGTATGGGTTCGAGTCACTTCTGGGGTGTGAGTTTTCAGTTGCATATTGTCCTGGGGACCATTCAGGCTTGTTCGCATTTGTGTTCCTCACGTGTGCCCCAAAGAATGAGGTGATTTGGTAAAATGCTATGCCCAAGATTACTATCCGAGTGCCGGCGGTGGGGTGGTTCAAATAGCCTCGGCTATCACCTCATTATGTCCGGTCGTGATGGTCAAGTGGATTAAGGCGTCTTGTACATACCAGTTGCGTTGCTCCTGGGAGTATGGGTTCGAGTCACTTCTGGGGTGTGAGTTTTCAGTTATATATATATATATATATATATATATATATATATATATATATATATATATATATATATATATATATATATATATATATATATATATATATATATATATATATATATATATATATATATATATATATATGTCGTACCTAATAGCCAGAACGCACTTCTCAGCCTACTATTCAAGGCCCGATTTGCCTAATAAGCCAAGTTTTCATGAATTAATGTTTTTTCGTCTACCTAACCTACCTAACCTAACCTAACCTAGCTTTTTTTGGCTACCTAACCTAACCTTACCTATAAATATAGGTTAGGTTAGGTTAGGTAGGGTTGGTTAGGTTCGGTCATATATCTACGTTAATTTTAACTCCAATAAAAAAAAATTGACCTCATACATAGAGAAAAGGGTTGCTTTATCATTTCATAAGAAAAAAATTATAGTAAATATATTAATTCAGGAAAACTAGGCTTATTAGGCAAATCGGGCCTTGAATAGTAGGCTGAGAAGTGAGTTCTGGCTACTAGGTACGACATATATATATATATATATATATATATATATATATATATATATATATATATATATATATATATATATATATATATATATATGTATATATATATGTCGTACCTAGTAGCCAGAACGCACTTCTCAGCCTACTATGCAAGGCCCGATTTGCCTAATAAGCCAAGTTTTCCTGAATTAATATATATTCTCAAATTTTTTTCTTGTGAAATGATAAAGCTACCCATTTCATTATGTATGAAGTCAATTTTTTTTTATTGGAGTTAAAATTAACGTAGATATATGACCGAACCTAACCAACCCTACCTAACCTAACCTAACCTATCTTTATAGGTTAGGTTAGGTTAGGTAGCCGAAAATGTTAGGTTAGGTCAGGTTAGGTAGGTTAGATAGTCGAAAAAGCATTAGTTCTTGAAAACCTGGCTTATTAGGCAAATCGGGCCTTGCATAGTAGGCCGAGAAGTGCGTTCTGGCTACTAGGTACGACATATATATATATATATATATATATATATATATATATATATATATATATATATATAAATATATAAATATATATATATATATATATATATATATATATATATATATATATATATATATATATATATATATATATATATATATATATATATATATATATATATATATATATATATATATATATATATATATATATATATATATATATATATATATATATATATATATATATATATATATACAAAGAAGCCACAGCTTTGCTGGAGGCAGCAACAACCCCCAGTGATCGTACACACCTCACAGCTGTACAGGCTCCCCATGTAGGGGACTTCCTTTTGGCAGTCCCTATGTCTGCGACAGGCACACGTCTTGATCCGCAGGGCTCCATATTGCAGTCGCTCTCCGTCTTGCTGCCCCTATCCATACTGTTCATAGGTGTATTTGCAGCGAGGCAGATGCTGATGAATATGGACTGCATGGCCTGCACTGTGGAAAATCTGGTGGTTGGCACACTAGACACGACGAAGTCAATGACATCATTAAAAGAAGCCTTGCCTCTGCTCAGTGTCCAGCAGAGAGAGAGCCCCGCAACCTACTGAACCGTGACTCTGTTAGCTTTGCCGGCCGACCAGATGGAATCACACTGCGACCGTGGAAGGGTGGCAGACAGTTGGCATGGGACTATACTTGTGTATCCACCCTGGCAACCACATACATCAGCCTCTCTGCCGGCACAGCAGGAGCCGCGGCGACACGCAGAGAAAGAGACAAGTCAGCCAAGTACAGGCAATTAGATCATCGGTACAACTTCGTTCCAATAGGGTCTGAGACCCTAGGCCCATGGGAAGAGAGTGCAAGAAGGTTTCTTAAGGATCTTGGTTCCAAGCTCATTGACACCACAAGAGACCCTAGAGCAGCAAGTTTTCTCTTTCAGCGCCTCAGTGTCGCGATCCAGAGGGGGGATGCTCGCTGCATCCTCGGTTCATGCCTGGCGTCGGAGGAGTTCGAGGAAATCTACAGCCTCTAGGAAGCGAACTTTTTTTTGTGTCCTCTTAATGTTAATTTTTTGTATAAAATCAGATATGTAACTGTATAACCTTGCATAATAAAGTGTACACCATAAAAAAAGGGGGGTGGTAGGAGAAGCGAACACTCTTACGTATTCAGAGTTAAATGGCAAGTTTTTCCCTGAATGCTCTGTGTTCCCTTCTCTGAGGCTGTGGGTCCCTATAATTGCACCAGTGGTGGTACCCCCTTGTATATATATATATATATATATATATATATATATATATATATATATATATATATATATATATATATATAGAGCTATATATATATATATAGAGCTGGAGGAGCTATTCAACTTGTGACAAGCAGCCTTGTACCCTGTATGTAATCAATATTGTAACTTTTTTTGTGTAATGACATTTTCAAATAAAGTTAG